>NW_027033279.1:0-5959 GCF_034236695.1 Oncorhynchus nerka | reverse complement strand
CACCGGGCCTGAGAAAGCTGTGACTACCTGCATCAGTTGGGAGACTGAGCCATTAGCACGGTGGTACAGCACTGCAAGCATGCGGAGAGACAACAGAGCACACTAGAAGGAAGAAAACATAAGCGAAGAAAAAGTAAAGACACAGAAACTACAGGCTGCCCAGATGACGTTTTACCAGGAGCAGCCCCAGCAGGGACAGGACGAGGGGGTGGAGTGCGCAAGTGTGGGAAGCCCGGTCATTTTGCTGGCTGACTGCCCCGAGCCAACGAATCACAGAGGAACAAAGGCAGGGGCGGACCGAGAAGAGGGGCCCGAGAGGAGGGCAAGAAGAGGAGGAAAAGGAGCACATGCATGGACAGCCCCATTCCAACAACAGCCGTGGCAGCCACCTCCCAAGCAATGGCTGGGCTCGGGCCACCTCACGGGGTCCAGCAACAGCAACAGTGGGGACCACAAGGAGTCCCTCCATGCAGAGGACAAACTGGAGCCTGGCAGACGGGGCCGCCGGTGCACAGACGACCCTGTACAATCCAGGACAGGGACAGGAGGAAGAGTATTGACATGATGAGAAGACAGGGACAGTTGTGCTCAAAATCCTCAGAGCAACAAGAGCATTTGTTTTTAAAGTGTCACACCCTTCTGAGAGTAGAGCCAACAGTGGAGGCTATGCGTCAATGGTGAGTCATTAATATTTCTTGTTGATACTGGGGCTGCTATGTCTGTCATTAACTGCAAGGCTATGATAAAACCTCCATGTCACAATGAAATAGTCAAAGTATGGGGCTTCAGGCCTCCCACTCAGAGAGCAGGTAACAATGCCACTGCCGGTCTCCTTTATGAGGAGAAGTGTCAACATCAATTTCTCTACTCTGACCACTGTCCTGTCAATCTGATGGGCAGGGACCTCCTGTGTAAACTTGGCATCAACATAACATGTGGCCAAACCGGTTTAACTGTTATTCATGAAGAAGAGGAGGAAGGGGAGCAATTGATGTTGATGTCAATTGATGATGATTATGTTGAGTTTTGTGACTGGTATTATGCATGGTATGTTGATGATGAGGTGCCCAATATTGCTCGTGTTTTCTCAATGGCCAAAACCCATTGGTTTTCCACTCCTATAGACACAAAACCTTCTGTAATGAAAGGTAAATAGTCTGGATCAATATGGACTTTCATTCTCCTGGGCCTGAGAAATGAGTCATGAATGAACTGATGTGGAACAGGTGCAGCTAATGCAGTAGGCTTAGATTTAGCGTAAACACCCTTTGACCACAAGTGGACATTCGTTTTCCAATGCCCTGAACCTTGACAGTAGTGACACTCATGCCCAAAGTCAGCTTTACCATGGGAGTCAGGTTCAAGCCTAGTTGAATAGAACTCTGCCCGAGAACCAAAGTATCTCGGTGAGCGAAACAATCTATCCGAACGCCCCCACTCTTTCCGAATACGGGGTTCTGCAAAGACACTTTTGTGAGTCAACATACTGCGTCTGCCAAACTGCAGCTTCAGCAACATTCTTTACTTTCTGTTCATTAATATACGTGGCAATACGATCAGGAATTGTGTCCTTAAATTTACTCTAAGATAGTCAGATCACACAGCCCTTGGAAAGTCACAACTGCAGAGGCGGAACACCAGCGATTAAACTGTAAAGACAACTGTCGCATAAACTCAACATGAGTCTGGTTTATCATCCCCCTTTAATGTTCTAAATCGTTGGCGGGTAAGCCTCAGGGACCAATTCATAAATCTGTAACACAGGTGTTATAACTTTATCAAAAGTTGCACTGTCGTGTACACTGAAACTGAATAGCTTCCTGCGCTTTACCAGTCAGCACACACTGCAACATTAAAGTGCGGTCAGAATCAGGGCCAACTCTGGCGTCAGCAACCCGCTGAAACAACGAAAAGAATGTCTCGGGGTCCTTTCATTAAACCGAGGCAATAACCGTAAGTTCCCAACAATATCAAATGTCTCTGGGCCGACCAAAAGCGGAACTACCCCTAGGTAAATCTGGGTCACCTTCCCAAAACAAACTCTCCCCTGAGATCTTTCCTTCCCTAACCAAATCTATACGTTCTTGTTGCAACTTGATTTTAGCACGCTCCATATCTTGTTTAAATGCCAATTCCTTTTCATATTTTACACGATCATGCTCTAGCTTCTCACGATCATGCTTTAGCTTCTCACGATCATGCTCCAGCTGTAACAAAAGCAGTTCTTTCTGCTGTTCAAAAAGAAGGCTACTAGGACTAACCGATGGAATGGCCATTGTAACGTTATGGGAGACGACAAATCCTCAGCAGAGGCTGGCCCAGTGGTAACTTCTAGAATACCACTCTCCATCAGATTGGCCTTCAATATCAACCTAATAGAATTCTTTAGACGTTTATCACTAATCTCAACCTTGTAGTGTTCCGCGACCTTCAACAGCTGTTCTTTAGTACCTAAATCTAACAATTCCTCTGATGGAGAGCGAATGAACTTATCTACATAAGACGCCATAATCACACAAAAAAAAATTCTGGCTCTTCCCTTCTGCTGAGCACACCAGACCACAACCCGAGAATTATAATCACCCTGAGTACCACAGAAGAGAGATGGATACGGAGCTTCCCCAAAACCTACAATAACTCAACCCTAGTCTTCGTGCAGATTTGCGGTGGGAATTTACGCACTGTAGCCCGCTGGCAAGGAAATAGAACTCCCCAGCATGCTGGAAAAATTCCACCAAGCCACGGATGTGCCCCGAGACAACTGCTCAGTCCACAGACACCACACAAAAATAACAAACATTAACCATGCCCAACATATTCCAAAAATGAAACACGTCGCTAAACCTATCAGGGGAAAAAGGCTATAGCTCCGGGTAGCAAGTTTCACTACCCTACCCAAATCTCCCACCGAGGTACACAGCAGACTACTCACCTCAGACTGATGTCCCAACAGAAAGTAGAACAAGAGTTCAGGCTAGGCAGGGCCTGGAAACTAACCATTATAGTCTCTCCAACACAGCACACAAACCAAACAACAAAAGGCAACCAATACTGGGCCTATCAAACTCAAACAAAATATGCAAACCAAACACGTACCTCCACGGTCTCCCAAACCAATAGTTCAAATATCCCGGATGAGCCCCCACTTGTCACGAACCGGCTCAAAGCCCGTAACAAAGGGAGACAACGTGGAGATAATGAGTAGAAAGATATATATTTATTAACTAAAGCAAATAAATATAATATACAATGGTGTGTGTAATCAGTAATCAGTAGTGTAAGTGAGTGTTTTGCATGCGTGAATGTGATAATGCAGGGTGATGAAAGGTGCCAAAGCAAACAAACAAATAAACGGCCATCAAGAACCACAACACAATCTACAGAGGGTGTCTGCATGGAGAGAGTCTCCTCCATGAATGGGGAAGTGGTGTATTTATCCTGGGAGACACCGGGCCCAGGTGTTTCCCATGTAGCTGACGACCCTCCCAACTCCGCCCACCAGCATCCTAATAAGGAAATAACAGAGAGAATACGGCAGACAGAGTGGGAGGGTCACAAAATCTGAAGGTTTTATACCCCCTGAGGGCAGTACTCTGATTCACAGTATGTAGATGATTTGTTGTTGTGCTCCAGCTCAATGGAAACTTGGGTAAACTGATAATTGGGCCTGGTTGATATTTCCTCACTGAACAGTCACAAAGCTCAAAGAAGAAGCAGTTGGTTTCATAGATAGAGGTATTTGGGTCATGACATCTCTCCCATCGGCAAGCAGCTGGGTAAAGAGAGGATACAGTCTATTCTCTGTCCCACAGCTGGTTACTAAACGCATACATGATGTCATTGACTGGTATGGCAGGGTATTGTAGGGCGTGGTTACCTGACCATGCTGAGGCGGCAGTGCAGCCGCCTGCTGGACCTTATTTATGGCCACAAATGGCTATGAGTGAACAAAATAGTGTGACACCAGAGGGACTGACTGCTCTGACCAAACTGAAACAACTCATGACTACTTCTCCCTGTTTGGGGCTCCTGACCATTCCAAACCTTTTAACCTCTTTGTTTGTGACAACAATGGTTTTATGTCATCTGTTTTAACACAGGAACATGGAGGAAAGCAGCTGCCCATGCTGGGTATTATCTCCAAACAGCTGGACAGTGTGGCCAGAGGTCTGGTTTGTTGTTTGAGAGCAAAGCCTCCTTCACTCACCGCCGCCAAGCTTACTAGTAGGCCAATATGATCCTGGGTTCGGCGATGTCATCTACAAATGGCTAACACTCTACTCAGCAAACTGGATAAGTCTATCATAGTGCCATCCGTTTTGTCATAAGCACCTTATACCACCCACCACTGCGACTTGTATGCTCTGGTCAGAGGCTGTTATAAGCTACATAGATGTCAGACCCACTGGCTCAGGTCATCTACAAGTCCATGCTAGGTAAAGCTCCGCCTTATCTCAGTTCACTGGTCACGATGGCAACACCCATCCATAGCACACTCCAGCAGGTGTATCTCACTGATCATCCCTAAAGCCAACACCTCATTTGGCCGCCTTTCGTTCCAGTTCTCTGCTGCCTGTGACTGGAGCAGACTGCAAAATAAGCTGAAGTTGGAGACTTTTATCTCCCTCACCAACTTCAAACATCAGCTATCCGAGCAGCTAACCGATCGCTGCAGCTGTACATAGTCTATTGGTAAATAGCCCACCCATTTTCACCTACCTCATTCCCATACTGTTTTATATTTTTTTATTTTTATTTCTTTTCTGCTCTTTTGCACAATATCTCTACCTGTACATGATTATCTGATCATTTATCACTCAGTGTTAATCTGCAAATTGTATTATTAAAGTTATCCTCATGCCTTTGCACACATTGTATATGGACTGCCCGTTTTTTTCTACTGTGTTATTGACTTGTTAATTGTTTACTCCATGTGTGACTCTGTGTTGTCTATTCACACTACTTTCGCTTTATCTTGTGGAATGCAGCAGTTGCAAATGAAACTTGTTCTCAGCTTCCTTCTATGGTTAAATAAGGTATTCTCAACTAACCTACCTGGTTAAATAAAGGTTAAATAAATAAAAAATTAAAAAACCAGCTCGACTGCTCCATTATCAGAATTGTTCTTCTGACAGTGTGTCATGTGACCCCTGAAGAGGTGCACTGTGTTAAAATCCTGCTACTCTGTTGCCCACCGAGGGCGATGGAGAGCCACACGCACTGTGCTGAACTGGTGGGCTGTCAATGCTAAACCACGGTCGGATTTAACTGATGTCGCCTTGCAAAATGCACACATTTGGAACTGTTTGTAGGTGGCTCTGCTCAGCGTTCTGAGAAAAGGAGAACCATTGGTTGCGTATGCTAGTCTTACTACTGCCTCAACCACACTGGAAAGTGCTAAATTACCCTCCCAAATTTCTGCTCAAGCAGCAGAACTCTTTGCACTCACTAGAGCTGGCATATTAGCTCAAGGCCAGGTGCCATACTGCCCACCAGACCCTGAGGATGGAAAACCAGAGACGCCGGAAGTCACCGACTAGATGCGAGGATCAGGCCCAGACTCTATGCATCATGTTTCTTGCTCTGGTCTTGAGCCTTCTCATTACAGTTGCCATATGGACAGTGACTCAAGGACAACCGCTCCTGGAAAGACAACATGGTACGGACTCGACTGATCACCGTTCAGTCCCACTGCGGGACTTAAATAACAGTCACTGCAGCTCGAGCCAACGGCAGGCTCAGGACAGGAGTCCAGCAAACAATAGCCGCTCCCATATCGAAAGAAGAAGGTCGATGCATCCACTGGATGAGCATCACAGTAGGAATCACGAGGGAAACACTTGGTGGTCACTGATTAACTATACAGTAAAGACTGAACTGATGTTAGGAAATACCTCCTGTTATGTATGTAGCTTGTTTCCACATTCAGCGATCTCCCCATTCTTCCCCATCTTTGCAA
>NW_027033278.1:0-5959 GCF_034236695.1 Oncorhynchus nerka | reverse complement strand
GGCTTCTAACCATCTAACTCTGCTATATAGACTGGTGGGCTTCTAACCATCTAACTCTGATGTATAGACTGGTGGGCTTCTAACTCTGCTATATAGACTAGTGGTCTTCTAACCATCTAGCTCTAATTATATAGACTGGTGGGCTTCTAACTCTGCTATATAGACTGGTGGGCTTCTAACCATCTAACTCTGATGTATAGACTGGTGGGCTTCTAACTCTGCTATATAGACTAGTGGTCTTCTAACCATCTAACTCTGCTATATAGACTGGTGGGCTTCTAACTCTGCTATATAGACTGGTGGTCTTCTAACCATCTAACTGCTATATAGACTGGTGGTCTTCTAACTCTGTTATATAGACTGGTGGGCTTCTAACTCTGTTGTATAGACTGGTGGGCTTCTAACTCTGCTATATAGACTGGTGGGCTTCTAACCATCTAACTCTGATATATAGACTGGTGGTCTTCTAACTCTGCTATATAGACTGGTGGGCTTCTAACTCTGCTATATAGACTGGTGGTCTTCTAACCATCTAACTCTGCTATATAGACTGGTGGGCTTCTAACTCTGCTATATAGACTGGTGGTCTTCTAACCATCTAACTGCTATATAGACTGGTGGGCTTCTAACCATCTAACTCTGTTATATAGACTGGTGGGCTTCTAACTCTGTTATATAGACTGGTGGGCTTTTAACCATCTAACTCTGCTATATAGACTGGTGGGCTTCTAACCATCTAACTCTGCTATATAAACTGGTGACCTTCTAACCATCTAACTCTGCTATATAGACTGGTGGGCTTCTAACTCTGCTATATAGACTGGTGGTCTTCTAACCATCTAACTGCTATATAGACTGGTGGGCTTCTAACCATCTAACTCTGTTATATAGACTGGTGGGCTTCTAACTCTGTTATATAGACTGGTGGGCTTCTAACCATCTAACTCTGCTATATAGACTGGTGGGCTTCTAACCATCTAACTCTGCTATATAGACTGGTGGCCTTCTAACTCTGCTATATAGACTGGTGGCCTTCTAACTCTGCTATATAGACTGGTGGTCTTCTAACTCTGCTATATAGACTGGTGGCCTTCTAACTCTGCTATATAGACTGGTGGCCTTCTAACTCTGTTATATAGACTGGTGGGCTTCTAACCATCTAACTCTGCTATATAGACTGGTGGCCTTCTAACTCTGCTATATAGACTGGTTGCCTTCTAACTCTGCTATATAGACTGGTGGGCTTCTAACCATCTAACTCTGCTATATAGACTGGTGGCCTTCTAACTCTGCTATATAGACTGGTGGCCTTCTAACTCTGCTATATAGACTGGTGGGCTTCTAATTATGCTATATAGACTGGTGGGCTTCTATCCATCTAACTCTGCTATATAGACTGGTGGCCTTTTAACTCTGCTATATAGACTGGTGGCCTTCTAACTCTGTTATATAGACTGGTGGGTCTTCTAACTCTGCTATATAGACTGGTGGCCTTCTAACTCTGCTATATAGACTGGTGGCCTTCTAACTCTGTTATATAGACTGGTGGGCTTCTAACCATCTAACTCTGCTATATAGACTGGTGGCCTTCTAACTCTGCTATATAGACTGGTGGTCTTCTAACTCTGCTATATAGACTGGTGGGCTTCTAACCATCTAACTCTGCTATATAGACTGGTGGGCTTCTAACTCATGCTATATAGACTGGTGGCCTTCTAACCATCTAACTCATATAGACTGGTGGGCTTCTAATTCTGCTATATAGACTGGTGGGCTTCTAACCATCTAACTCTGCTATATAGACTGGTGGGCCTTCTAACTCTGTTATATAGACTGGTGGTCTTCTAACCTCTGATCTATATAGACTGGTGGGCTTTCTAACTCTGCTATATAGACTGGTGGGCTTCTAACTCTGCTATATAGACTGGTGGGCTTCTAACCATCTAACTCTGTTATATAGACTGGTGGGCTTCTAACTCTGTGATATAGACTGGTGGGCTTCTAACCATCTAACTCTGCTATATAGACTGGTGGTCTTCTAACTCTGCTATATATACTGGTGGGCTTCTAACCATCTAACTGCTATATAGACTGGTGGGCTTCTAACCATCTAACTCAGCTATATAGACTGGTGGGTTTCTAACCATCTAACTGCTATATAGACTGGTGGGCTTCTAACCATCTAACTCAGCTATATAGACTGGTGGGCTTCTAACCATCTAACTCTGCTATATAGACTGGTGGGCTTCTAACCTTCTAACTGCTATATAGACTGGTGGGCTTCTAACTCTGCTATATAGACTGGTGGTCTTCTAACCTTCTAACTGCTATATAGACTGGTGGTCTTCTAACCATCTAACTCTGCTATATAGACTGGTGGGTTTCTAACCATCTAACTGCTATATAGACTGGTGGGCTTCTAACCTTCTAAAAGCTATATAGACTGGTGGTATTCTAACCATCTAACTCTGCTATATAGACTGGTGGGCTTCTAACCATCTAACTCAGCTATATAGACTGGTGGGCTTCTAACCATCTAACTACTATATAGACTGGTGGGCTTCTAACCATCTAACTCAGCTATATAGACTGGTGGGCTTCTAACCATCTAACTACTATATAGACTGGTGGGCTTCTAACCATCTAACTCTGCTATATAGACTGGTGGGCTTCTAACCATCTAACTCTGATGTATAGACTGGTGGGCTTCTAACTCTGCTATATAGACTAGTGGTCTTCTAACCATCTAACTCTAATATATAGACTGGTGGGCTTCTAACTCTGCTATATAGACTGGTGGGCTTCTAACCATCTAACTCTGATGTATAGACTGGTGGGCTTCTAACTCTGCTATATAGACTAGTGGTCTTCTAACCATCTAACTCTGCTATATAGACTGGTGGGCTTCTAACTCTGCTATATAGACTGGTGGTCTTCTAACCATCTAACTGCTATATAGACTGGTGGTCTTCTAACTCTGTTATATAGACTGGTGGGCTTCTAACTCTGTTGTATAGACTGGTGGGCTTCTAACTCTGCTATATAGACTGGTGGGCTTCTAACCATCTAACTCTGCTATATAGACTGGTGGGCTTCTAACTCTGCTATATAGACTGGTGGGCTTCTAACTCTGCTATATAGACTGGTGGTCTTCTAACTCTGTTATATAAACTGGTGGGCTTCTAACTCTGCTATATAGACTGGTGGTCTTCTAACCATCTAACTCTGCTATATAGACTGGTGGGCTTCTAACTCTGCTATATAGACTGGTGGTCTTCTAACCATCTAACTGCTATATAGACTGGTGGGCTTCTAACCATCTAACTCTGTTATATAGACTGGTGGGCTTCTAACTCTGTTATATAGACTGGTGGGCTTTTAACCATCTAACTCTGCTATATAGACTGGTGGGCTTCTAACCATCTAACTCTGCTATATAAACTGGTGACCTTCTAACCATCTAACTCTGCTATATAGACTGGTGGGCTTCTAACTCTGCTATATAGACTGGTGGTCTTCTAACCATCTAACTGCTATATAGACTGGTGGGCTTCTAACCATCTAACTCTGTTATATAGACTGGTGGGCTTCTAACTCTGTTATATAGACTGGTGGGCTTCTAACCATCTAACTCTGCTATATAGACTGGTGGGCTTCTAACCATCTAACTCTGCTATATAAACTGGTGACCTTCTAACCATATAACTCTGCTATATAGACTGGTGGTCTTCTAACTCTGCTATATAGACTGGTGGCCTTCTAACTCTGCTATATAGACTGGTGGCCTTCTAACTCTGTTATATAGACTGGTGGGCTTCTAACCATCTAACTCTGCTATATAGACTGGTGGCCTTCTAACTCTGCTATATAGACTGGTGGCCTTCTAACTCTGCTATATAGACTGGTGGGCTTCTAACCATCTAACTCTGCTATATAGACTGGTGGCCTTCTAACTCTGCTATATAGACTGGTGGCCTTCTAACTCTGCTATATAGACTGGTGGCCTTCTAACTCTGCTATATAGACTGGTGGCCTTCTAACTCTGCTATATAGACTGGTGGCCTTCTAACTCTGCTATATAGACTGGTGGTCTTCTAACCATCTAACTCTGCTATATAGACTGGTGGTCTTCTAACCATCTAACTCTGCTATATAGACTGGTGGGCTTCTAACCATCTAACTCTGCTATATAGACTGGTGGGCTTCTAACCATCTAACCTGCTATATAGACTGGTGGTCTTCTAACTCTGCTATATAGACTGGTGGGCTTCTAACTCTGCTATATAGACTGGTGGTCTTCTAACCATCTAACTGCTATATAGACTGGTGGGCTTCTAACTCTGCTATATAGACTGGTGGGCTTCTAACCTCTGCTTATATAGACTGGTGGTCTTCTAACCATCTAACTCTGCTATATAGACTGGTGGGCTTCTAACCATCTAACTCTGCTATATAGACTGGTGGGCTTCTAACTCTGCTATATAGACTGGTGGGCTTCTAACATCTAACTCTGCTATATAGACTGGTGGGCTTCTAACCATCTAACCTGCTATATAGACTGGTGGGCTTCTAACCATCTAACTCTGCTATATAGACTGGTGGGCTTCTAACCATCTAACTCTGATGTATAGACTGGTGGTGACTTCTAACCATCTAACCTGCTATATAGACTGGTGGGCTTCTAACTCTGCTATATAGACTGGTGGGCTTCTAACCATCTAACTGCTATATAGACTGGTGGGCTTCTAACCATCTAACTCTGCTATATAGACTGGTGGGCTTCTAACCATCTAACTGCTATATAGACTGGTGGGCTTCTAACCATCTAACTTTCTGCTACATATAGACTGGTGGGCTTCTAACCATCTAACTCTGCTATATAGACTGGTGGGCTTCTAACTCTGCTATATAGACTGGTGGTCTTCTAACCATCTAACTCTGCTATATAGACTGGTGGGCTTCTAACTCTGCTATATAGACTGGTGGTCTTCTAACCATCTAACTGCTATATAGACTGGTGGTCTTCTAACTCTTTATATAGACTGGTGGGCTTCTAACTCTGCTATATAGACTGGTGGGCTTCTAACCATCTAACTCTATATAGACTGGTGGGCTTCTAACCATCTAACTCTGTATATATAGACTGGTGGGCTTCTAACTCTGCTGATATAGACTGGTGGGCTTCTAACCATCTAACTCTGCTATATAGACTGGTGGGCTTCTAACCATCTAACTCTGCTATATAGACTGGTGGGCTTCTAACTCTGCTGTATAGACTGGTGGGCTTCTAACCATCTAACTCTGCTATATAGACTGGTGGGCTTCTAACCATCTAATGCTATATAGCTGGTGGGCTTCTAACCATCTAACTGCTATATAGACTGGTGGGCTTCTAACCATCTAACTGCTATATAGACTGGTGGGCTTCTAACCATCTAACTCAGCTATATAGACTGGTGGGCTTCTAACCATCTAACTGCTATATAGACTGGTGGGCTTCTAACCATCTAACTCTGCTATATAGACTGGTGGGCTTCTAACCATCTAACTCTGCTATATAGACTGGTGGGCTTCTAACCATCTAACTCTGCTATATAGACTGGTGGGCTTCTAACCTCTAGCTGATGTATAGACTGGTGGGCTTCTAACTCTGCTATATAGACTGGTGGTCTTCTAACCATCTAACTCTGCTATATAGACTGGTGGGCTTCTAACCATCAACTCTATATAGACTGGTGGGCTTCTAACTCTGCTATATAGACTGGTGGGCTTCTAACCATCTAACTCTGCCTATATAGACTGGTGGGCTTCTAACCATCTAACTCTAGCTATATAGACTGGTGGGCTTCTAACCATCTAACTCTGCTATATAGACTGGTGGCCTTCTAACTCTGCTATATAGACTGGTGGGCTTCTAACCATCTAACTCTGCTATATAGACTGGTGGGCTTCTAACTCT
>NW_027033277.1:0-5959 GCF_034236695.1 Oncorhynchus nerka | reverse complement strand
GTATGCTGGTTCAGTTACGTGGCTGCTGATGACTGTCTCCTGGGGAGGGACTGGCTTTCAGATGGTAACTGTCTCCTGGGGAGGGACTGGCTTTCAGATGGTAACTGTCTCCTGGGGAGGGACTGGCTTTCAGATTGTAACTGTCTCCTGGAGGGTCTGTCTTTCAGATGGTAACTATCTCCTGGGGAGGCTGGCTTTCAGCTGATAACTGTCTCCTGGAGGGACTGGCTTTCAGATGGTAACTGTCTCCTGGGGGGCTGGCTTTCAGCTGATAACTGTCTCCTGGAGGGACTGGCTTTCAGATGGTAACTGTCTCCTGGAGGGACTGGATTTCAGATGGTAACTGTCTCCTGGGGGGCTGGCTTTCGGATGGTAACTGTCTGTTGGAGGGACTGGTTTTCAGATGGTAACTGTCTCCTTGGGAGGGACTGGCTTTCAGCTGATGACTGTCTGTTGGAGGGACTGGCTTTCAGCTGATAACTGTGTCCTGGGGAGGGACTGGCTTTCAGATGGTAACTATCTCCTGGAGGGACTGGCTTTCAGCTGATAACTGTCTCCTGGGGGGGCTGGCTTTCAGCTGATAACTGTCTCCTGGAGGGACTGGCTTTCAGCTGATAACTGTCTCCTGGGGAGGGACTGGCTTTCAGCTGATAACTGTCTCCTGGGGGTCTGGCTTTC
This sequence comes from Oncorhynchus nerka, assembly GCF_034236695.1. Classification (NCBI taxonomy): domain Eukaryota; kingdom Metazoa; phylum Chordata; class Actinopteri; order Salmoniformes; family Salmonidae; genus Oncorhynchus; species Oncorhynchus nerka. The sequence continues at coordinate 5,281 of NW_027033277.1, read as the reverse complement.
AGATGGTAACTGTCTGTTGGAGGGACTGGTTTTCAGCTGATAACTGTCTCCTAGAGGGACTGGCTCTCAGCTGGTAACTGTCTCCTGGAGGGCCTGGCTGTCAGCTGGTAACTGTCTCCTGGAGGGCCTGGCTGTCAGCTGGTAACTGTCTCCTAGAGGGACTGGCTCTCAGCTGGTAACTGTCTCCTAGAGGGACTGGCTCTCAACGGGTAACTGTCTCCTGGAGGGCCTGGCTGTCAGCTGGTAACTGTCTCCTGGAGGGCCTGGCTGTCAGCTGGTAACTGTCTCCTGGAGGGCCTGGCTGTCAGCTGGTAATTGTCTCCTAGATGGATAGGCTTTCAACTGGTAATTGTCTCCTAGATGGATAGGCTTTCAGCTGATATCTGTCTACTAGAAGGACAAGATATCAGCTGATGAATGTCTGTTGGAGTGACTGTCTTTCATTTGATGAATGTGTCCCAGATGGACTGGCATTCGGCTGATATCTGTCTCCTAGATGGACTGGCTTTCAGCTGATAACCGTCTCCTAGAGGGATTGGCTTTCAGCTGATAACCGTCTCCTAGAGGGACTGGCTTTCAGCTGATAACCGTCTCCTAGAGGGACTGGCTTTCAGCTGATAACCGTCTCCTAGAGGGACTGGCTTTCAGCTGATAACTGTCTCCTGGGGAGGGACTGGCTTTCAGCTGATAACTGTCTCCTAGAGGGACTGGCTTTCAGCTGATAACTGTCTCCTGGAGAGGGACTGGCTTTCAGCTGATAACTGTCTCCTGGGGGGGCTGGCTTTCAGATGGTAACTGTCTCCTGGGGAGGGACTGGCTTTCAGATTGTAACTATCTCCTGGGGAGGCTGGCTTTCAGCTGATAACTGTCTCCTGGAGGGACTGGCTTTCAGATGGTAACTGTCTCCTGGGGGGCTGGCTTTCAGCTGATAACTGTCTCCTGGAGGGACTGGCTTTCAGATGGTAACTGTCTCCTGGAGGGACTGGCTTTCAGATTGTATCTGTCTCCTGGAGGGACTGGCTTTCGGATGGTAACTGTCTGTTGGAGGGACTGGTTTTCAGATGGTAACTGTCTCCTAGAGGGACTGGCTTTCAGATGGTAACTGTCTCCTGGGGAGGGACTGGCTTTCAGCTGATGACTGTCTCCTGGGGAGGGACTGGCTTTCAGATGGTAACTGTCTCCTGGGGAGGGACTGGCTTTCAGATGGTAACTGTCTCCTGGGGAGGGACTGGCTTTCAGATTGTAACTGTCTCCTGGAGGGTCTGTCTTTCAGATGGTAACTATCTCCTGGGGAGGCTGGCTTTCAGCTGATAACTGTCTCCTGGAGGGACTGGCTTTCAGATGGTAACTGTCTCCTGGGGGGCTGGCTTTCAGCTGATAACTGTCTCCTGGAGGGACTGGCTTTCAGATGGTAACTGTCTCCTGGAGGGACTGGATTTCAGATGGTAACTGTCTCCTGGGGGGCTGGCTTTCGGATGGTAACTGTCTGTTGGAGGGACTGGTTTTCAGATGGTAACTGTCTCCTTGGGAGGGACTGGCTTTCAGCTGATGACTGTCTGTTGGAGGGACTGGCTTTCAGCTGATAACTGTGTCCTGGGGAGGGACTGGCTTTCAGATGGTAACTATCTCCTGGAGGGACTGGCTTTCAGCTGATAACTGTCTCCTGGGGGGGCTGGCTTTCAGCTGATAACTGTCTCCTGGAGGGACTGGCTTTCAGCTGATAACTGCTCTCTGGGGAGGGACTGGCTTTCAGCTGATAACTGTTCTCTGGGGGTTCAAATGTGGGGGGAATGGTTTTCAGATGGTAACTGTCTGTTGGAGGGATTGGTTTTCAGCTGATAACGTCTCCCTAGAGGGACTGGCTCTCAGCTGTAACTGTCTCCTGGAGGGCCTGGCTGTCACAACTGTCTCCTGGAGGGCCTGGCTGCCGCTGGTAACTGTCTCCTAGAGGGACTGGCTCCTCAACTGGTAACTGTCTCCCTAGAGGACTGGCTCTCAACGGGTAACTGTCTCCTGGAGGCCTGGCTGTCAGCTGGTAACTGTCTCCTGGAGGCCTGGCTGTCAGCTGGTAACTGTCTCCTGGAGGGCCTGGCTGTCAGCTGGTAATTGTCTCCTAGATGGATAGGCTTTTTCAACTGGTACTGTCTCCTAGATGGATAGGCTTTCAGCTGATATCTGTCTACTAGAAGGACAAGATTTCAGCTGATGAATGTCTGTTGGAGTGACTGTCTTTCATTTGATGAATGTGTCCCAGATGGACTGGCATTCGGCTGATATCTGTCTCCTAGATGGACTGGCTTTCAGCTGATAACCGTCTCCTAGAGGGATTGGCTTTCAGCTGATAACCGTCTCCTAGAGGGACTGGCTTTCAGCTGATAACCGGCTTCCTAGAGGGACTGGGCTTTCAGCTGATAACCGTCTCCTAGAGGGACTGGCTTTCAGCTGATAACTGTCTCCTGGGGAGGGACTGGCTTTCAGCTGATAACTGTCTCCTAGAGGGACTGGCTCAGCTTCAGCTGGCTTTCAGCTAATAACTGTCTCCTGGAGGGGCTGGCTATCAGCTGATAATTCTGAAGGGGGAGGACTGGCTTTCAGATGATAACTGTCTCCTGGAGGGTCTCCTGGAGGACTGGCTCCTGATAACTGTCTCACAGGAGGGACTGGCTTTCAGCTGATAACTGTCTCCTGGGGGACTGGCTTTCAGCTGATAACTGTCTCCTGGAGGGACTGGCTTTCAGCTGATAACTGTCTCCTGGAGGACTGGCTTTCAGATGGTCTCCTGGGGGAGCTGGCTTTCAGATGGTAACTGTCTCCTGAGGGACTGGCTTTCAGATTGTATCTGTCTCCTGGAGGGTCTGGCTTTCAGATGGTAACTATCTCCTGGGGAGGCTGGCTTTCAGCTGATAACTGTCTCCTGGAGGGACTGGCTTTCAGATGGTAACTGTCTCCTGGGGGCTGGCTTTCAACTGATAACTGTCTCCTGGAGGGACTGGCTTTCAGATGGTAACTGTCTCCTGGGAGGGACTGGCTTTCAGATTGATGTCTCCTGGAGGGACTGGCTTTCCTGGTTGGAGGACTGGTTTTCAGATGGTAACTGTCTCCTGGAGGACTGGCTTTCAGATGGTAAATTTTCAGCTGATGACTGTCTCCTGGGGAGGGACTGGCTTTCAGATGGTAACTGTCTCCTGGGAGGGACTGGCTTTCAGATGGTAACTGTCTCCTGGGGAAGGACTGGCTTTCAGACTAGGTCTGGCTTTCAGATGGGGGAGGCTGGCTTTCAGCTGATAACTGTCTCCTGGAGGGACTGGCTTTCAGATGGTAACTGTCTCCTGGGGGGCTGGCTTTCAGCTGATAACTGTCTCCTGGAGGGACTGGCTTTCAGATGGTAACTGTCTCCTGGAGGGACTGGCTTTCAGATGGTAACTGTCTCCTGGGGGGCTGGCTTTCGGATGGTAACTGTCTGTTGGAGGGACTGGTTTTCAGATGGTAACTGTCTCCTTGGGAGGGACTGGCTTTCAGCTGATGACTGTCTGTTGGAGGGACTGGCTTTCAGCTGATAACTGTGTCCTGGGGAGGGACTGGCTTTCAGCTGATAACTGTCTCCTGGGGAGGGACTGGCTTTCAGATTGTAACTGTCTCCTGGAGGGACTGGCTTTCAGATGGTAACTGTCTCCTGGGGGGGCTGGCTTTCAGCTGATGACTGTCTGTTGGGGCGACTGGCTTTCAGCTGATAACTGTCTCCTGGGGAAGGACTGGCTTTCAGATTGCAACTGTCTACTGGAGAGGGACTGGCTTTCAGATGGTAACTGTCTCCTGGGGAGGGACTGGCTTTCAGCTGATAACTGTCTGTTGGAGGGACTGGTTTTCAGAGGGTAACTGTCTCCTTAGGAGGGACTGGCTTTCAGATGGTAACTGTCTCCCTGGAGGGACTGGCTTTCAGCTGATAACTGTCTCACAACTGTTTCAGCTGATAACTGTCTCCTGGAGGGCCTGGCTGTCAGCTGATAACTGTCTCCTGGAGGGACTGAGTTTCAGCTGATAACTGTCTGTTGGAGGGACAGCTTTCAGCTGGTAACTGGCTGTTGGAGGGACAGGCTTTCAGCTGATAACTGTCTCCTAGAGGGACTGGCTTTCAGCGGATAACTGTCTCCTGGAGAGGACTGGCTCTCAGCTGGTAACTGTCTCTAGAGGGACTGGCTAACCTGTCTCCTGGAGGGCCTGGCTGTCAGCTGGTAACTGTCTCGCTGGAGGGCCTTGCTGTCAGCTGGTAATTGTCTCTCCTAGATGGATAGGCTTTCAACTGGTAATTGTCTCCTAGATGGATAGGCTTTCAGCTGATATCTGTCTACTAGAAGGACAAGATTTCAGCTGATGAATGTCTGTTGAGTGACTGTCTTTCATTTGATGAATGTGTCCCAGATGGACTGGCATTCGGCTGATATCTGTCTCCTAGATGGACTGGCTTTCAGCTGATAACCGTCTCCTAGAGGGATTGGCTTTCAGCTGATAAACCGTCTCCTAGAGGGATCACTGGCTTTCAGCTGATAACCGTCTCCTAGAGGGACTGGCTTTCAGCTGATAACTGTCTCTGAGGGACTGGCTTTCAGCTGATAACTGTCTCCTGGGGAGGGACTGGCTTTCAGCTGATAACTGTCTCCTGGGGGGGCTGCTGATAACGTCTCCAGGGACTGGCTTTCAGTGATGACTGTCCCTGGGAGGGACTGGCTTTCAGCTGATAACTGTCTCCTGGGGCTGGCTTTCAGATGGTAACTGTCTCCTGGGGAGGGACTGGCTTTCAGCTGATAACTGTCTCCTGGAGGGTCTGGCTTTCTTGATGGACTGGGGAGGCTTTTCAGCTGATAACTGTCTGTTGGAGGGACTGGCTTTCAGCTGGTAACTGTCTGTTGGAGGGACTGGCTTTCAGCTGATAACTGTCTCCTAGAGGGACTGGCTTTCAGCGGATAACTGTCTCCTGGAGAGGGACTGGCTCTCAGCTGGTAACTGTCTCCTAGAGGGACTGGCTCTCAACGGGTAACTGTCTCCTGGAGGGCCTGGCTGTCAGCTGGTAACTGTCTCCTGGAGGGCCTGGCTGTCAGCTGGTAACTGTCTCCTGGAGGGCCTGGCTGTCAGCTGGTAACTGTCTCCTGGAGGGCCTGGCTGTCAGCTGGTAATTGTCTCCTAGATGGATAGGCTTTCAACTGGTAATTGTCTCCTAGATGGATAGGCTTTCAGCTGATATCTGTCTACTAGAAGGACAAGATATCAGCTGATGGTCTGTCTG
>NW_027033276.1:0-5958 GCF_034236695.1 Oncorhynchus nerka | reverse complement strand
ATGACTGGGTTAGATCCAGGGCGTACTGTAACAACTATATATAACTATATATATATATAGTTCTGGGACACTGTAAAGTCCATGGAGAATAAGAACACCTCCTCCCAGCTGCCCACTGCACTGAAGATAGGAAACACTGTCACCACTGATAAATCCACCATAATTGAGAATTTCAATAAGCATTTTTCTACGGCTGGCCATGCTTTCCACCTGGCAACTCCCACCCCGGTCAACAGCACTGCACCCCAACAGCAACCTCGCCCAAGCCTTCCCCATTTCTCCTTCTCCCAAATCCATTCAGCTGAAGTTCTGAAAGAGCTGAAAAATCTGGACCCCTACAAATCAGCCGGGCTAGACAATCTGGACCCTTTCTTTCTAAAATTATCTGCCGAAATTGTTGCCACCCCTATTACTAGCCTGTTCAACCTCTCTTTCGTGTCATCTGAGATTCCCAAAGATTGGAAAGAAGCTGCGGTCATCCCCTCTTCAAAGGGGGGACACTCTTGACCCAAACTGCTACAGACCTATATCTATCCTACCATGCCTTTCTAAGGTCTTCAAAGCCAAGTCAACAAACAGATTACCGACCATTTCGAATCTCACCATACCTTCTCTGCTATGCAATCTGGTTTCAGAGCTGGTCATGGGTGCACCTCAGCCACGCTCAAGGTCCTAAACGATATCTTAACCGCCATCGATAAGAAACATTACTGTGCAGCCGTATTCATTGATCTGGCCAAGGCTTTCGCCTCTGTCCACCACCACATCCTTATCGGCAGACTCTGACAGCCTTGGTTTCTCAAATGATTGCCTCGCCTGGTTCACCAACTACTTCTCTGATAGAGTTCAGTGTGTCAAATCGGAGGGTCTGCTGTCCGGACCTCTGGCAGTCTCTATGGGGGTGCCACAGGGTTCAATTCTTGGACCGACTCTCTCTCTGTATACATCAATGAGGTCGCTCTTGCTGCTGGTGAGTCTCTGATCCACCTCTACGCAGACGACACCATTCTGTATACTTCCGGCCCTTCTTTGGACACTGTGTTAACAACCCCCAGGCAAGCTTCAATGCCATACAACTCTCCTTCCGTGGTCTCCAATTGCTCTTAAATACAAGTAAAACTAAATGGTTTCAACCGATCGCTACCTGCACCTACCTCGCCTGTCCAACATCACTACTCTGCACGGCTCTAGACCTGTAAATACGTGGACAACTACAAATACTTCAGGTGTCTGGTTAGACTGTAAACTCTCCTTCCACCCATATCAAACATCTCCAATCCAAAGTTAAATCTAGAATTGGCTTCCTATTTCCGCAACAAAGCATCCTTCACTATGCTGCCAAACATACCCTTGTAAATTGACTATCCTACTAATCCTGATTTTGCTATGTCATTACAAATAGTTTCCAATACCCTACTCAACACCTTGACAGTCTATCACAGTGCTATCCGTTTTGTCACCAAATCCCATATGCTACCCACCATTGCGACCTGTACGGCTCTCGTTGGCTGGCCCTCGCTACATACGTCGCCAAACCCACTGGCTCCATGTCATCTACAAGACCCTGCTAGGTGAAGTCCCCTTATCTCAGCTCGCTGGTCACCATAGCATCTCCCACCTGTAGCACACGCTCCAGCAGGTATATCTCTCTAGTCACCCCCAAAACCAATTCTTTCTTTGGCCGCCTCTCCTTCCAGTTCTCTGCTGCCAATGACTGGAACGAACTACAAAAATCTCTTAAATTGGAAACACTTATCTCCCTCACTAGCTTTAAGCACCAACTGTCAGAGCATCTTACAGATTACTGCACCTGTACATAGCCCACCTATAATTTAGCCCAAACAACTACCTCTTTCCCAACTGTATTTAATTTATTTATTTATTTTGCTCCTTTGCACCCCATTATTTTTATTTCTACTTTGCACATTCTTCCATTGCAATACTACCATTCCAGTGTTTTACTTGCTATATTGTATTTACTTTGCCACCATGGCCTTTTTTGCCTTTACCTCCCTTCTCACCTAATTTGCTCACATTGTATATAGACTTGTTTTTTTACTGTATTATTGACTGTATGTTTGTTTTACTCCATGTGTAACTCTGTGTCGTTGTATGTGTCGAACTGCTTTGCTTTATCTTGGCCAGGTCGCAATTGTAAATGAGAACTTGTTCTCAACTTGCTTACCTGGTTAAATAAAGGTGAAATAAAAAAAAAATAATAAATAAATATGACTGGGTTAGATCCAGGGAGTACTGTAACAACTATATATGACTGGGTTAGATCCAGGGAGTACTGTAACAACTATACATGACTGGGTTAGATCCAGGGCGTACTGTAACAACTATATATGACTGGGTTAGATCCAGGGCGTACTGTAACTATATATGACTGGGTTAGATCCAGGGAGTACTGTAACAACTATACATGACTGGGTTAGATCCAGGGCGTACTGTAACAACTATATATGACTGGGTTAGATCCAGGGAGTACTGTAACAACTATACATGACTGGGTTAGATCCAGGGCGTACTGTAACTATATATGACTGGGTTAGATCCAGGGCGTACTGTAACAACTATATATGACTGGGTTAGATCCAGGGCGTACTGTAACAACTATATATGACTGGGTTAGATCCAGGGGCGTACTGTAACAACTATACATGACTGGGTTAGATCCAGGAGGCGTACTGTAACAACTATACATGACTGGGTTAGATCCAGGGTGTACTGTAACTATATATGACTGGGTTAGATCCAGGGCGTACTGTAACTATATGACTGGGTTAGATCAGGGGCGTACTGTAACTATACTGGGTTAGATCCAGGGCGTACTGTCCACAACTATATATGACTGGTTAGATCCAGGGCACTGTAACAACTATATGTAACTGTTAGATCCAGGGTACTGTAACAACTATACATGACTGGGTTAGATCCAGGGTACTGTAACAACTATATGACTGGGTTAGAACTGTAACTATATATGACTGGGTTAGATCCAGGGGCGTACTGTAACAACTATACATGACTGGGTTAGATCCAGGGAGTACTGTAACAACTATATATGACTGGGTTAGATCCAGGGCGTACTGTATAACAACTACTGTATATATATGACTGGGTTAGATCCAGGGCGTACTGTCACAACTATATATGACTGGGTTAGATCCAGGGCGTACTGGCACAACTATATATGACTGGGTTAGATCTATAACATGACTGGGTTAGATTCAGGGCGTACTGTAACTATACATGACTGTAACTATATATGGTTAGATCCAGGCGTACGTACTGTAACAACTATATATATGACTGGGTTAGATCCAGGGTGTACTGTAACAACTATATATGACTGGGTTAGATCCAGGGCATACTGTCACAACTATATATGACTGGGTTAGATCCAGGAGCGTACTGTCACAACTATATGACTGGGTTAGATCCAGGGGTCCTGTAACAACTATATGACTGGGTTAGATCCAGGGCGTACTGTAACTATATATGACTGGGTTAGATCCAGGGCGTACTGTCACAACTATATATGACTGGGTTAGATCCAGGGCGTACTGTAACTATATATGACTGGGTTAGATCCAGGGCGTACTGTAACTATATATGACTGGGTTAGATCCAGGGCGTACTGTCACAACTATATATGACTGGGTTAGATCCAGGGCGTACTGTAACAACTATATATAACTATATATATATATAGTTCTGGGACACTGTAAAGTCCATGGAGAATAAGAACACCTCCTCCCAGCTGCCCACTGCACTGAAGATAGGAAACACTGTCACCACTGATAAATCCACCATAATTGAGAATTTCAATAAGCATTTTTCTACGGCTGGCCATGCTTTCCACCTGGCAACTCCTACCCCGGTCAACAGCACTGCACCCCCAACAGCAACTCGCCCAAGCCTTCCCCATTTCTCCTTCTCCCAAATCCATTCAGCTGAAGTTCTGAAAGAGCTGAAAAATCTGGACCCCTACAAATCAGCCGGGCTAGACAATCTGGACCCTTTCTTTCTAAAATTATCTGCCGAAATTGTTGCCACCCCTATTACTAGCCTGTTCAACCTCTCTTTTCGTGTCATCTGAGATTCCCAAAGATTGGAAAGCAGCTGCGGTCATCCCCCCTCTTCAAAGGGGGGACACTTTGACCCAAACTGCTACAGACCTATATCTATCCTACCATGCCTTTCTAAGGTCTTCGAAAGCCAAGTCAACAAACAGATTACCGACCATTTCGAATCTCACCATACCTTCTCTGCTATGCAATCTGGTTTCAGAGCTGGTCATGGGTGCACCTCAGCCACGCTCAAGGTCCTAAAACGATATCTTAACCGCCATCGATAAGAAACATTACTGTGCAGCCGTATTCATTGATCTGGCCAAGGCTTTCGACTCTGTCAACCACCACATCCTTATCGGCAGACTCGACAGCCTTGGTTTCTCAAATGATTGCCTCTACCTGGTTCACCAACTACTTCTCTGATAGAGTTCAGTGTGTCAAATCGGAGGGTCTGCTGTCCGGACCTCTGGCAGTCTCTATGGGGTGCCACAGGGTTCAATTCTTGACCGACTCTCTTCTCTGTATACATCAATGAGGTCGCTCTTGCTGCTGGTGAGTCTCTGATCCACCTCTATGCAGACGACACCATTCTGTATACTTCCGGCCCTTCTTTGGACACTGTGTTAACAACCCCCAGGCAAGCTTCAATGCCATACAACTCTCCTTCCGTGGTCTCCAATTGCTCTTAAATACAAGTAAAACTAAATGCATGCTCTTCAACCGATCACTACCTGCACCTACCCGCCTGTCCAACATCACTACTCTGGACGGCTCTGACTTAGAATACGTGGACAACTACAAATACTTAGGTGTCTGGTTAGACTGTAAACTCTCCTTCCAGACCCATATCAAACATCTCCAATCCAAAGTTAAATCTAGAATTGGCTTCCTATTTCGCAACAAAGCATCCTTCACTCATGCTGCCAAACATACCCTTGTAAATTGACCATCCTACCAATCCTCGACTTTGTGATGTCATTTACAAAATAGCCTCCAATACCCTACTCAACAAATTGGATGCAGTCTATCACAGTGCTATCCGTTTTGTCACCAAAGCCCCTTATACTACCCACCATTGCGACCTGTACGCTCTCGTTGGCTGGCTCCTCGCTTCATACTCGTCGCCAAACCCACTGGCTCCATGTCATCTACAAGACCCTGCTAGGTAAAGTCCCCCTTATCTCAGCTCGCTGGTCACCATAGCATCTCCACCTGTAGCAATACGCCCAGCAGGTATATCTCTCTAGTCACCCCCAAAACCAATTCTTTCTTTGGCCGCCTCTCTCCTTCCAGTTCTCTGCTGCCAATGACTGGAGCAGAACTTTAAAATCTCACAAGTGGAAACACTTATCTCCCTCACTAGCTGGCACCAACTGTCAGAGCATCTTACAGATTACTGCACCTGTACATAGCCCACCTATAATTTAGCCCAAACAACTACCTCTTTCCCAACTGTATTTAATTTATTTATTTATTTTGCTCCTTTGCACCCCATTATTTTTATTTCTACTTTGCACATTCTTCCATTGCAATACTACCATTCCAGTGTTTTACTTGCTATATTGTATTTACTTTGCCACCATGGCCTTTTTTGCCTTTACCTCCCTTCTCACCTAATTTGCTCACATTGTATATAGACTTGTTTTTTTACTGTATTATTGACTGTATGTTTGTTTTACTCCATGTGTAACTCTGTGTCGTTGTATGTGTCGAACTGCTTTGCTTTATCTTGGCCAGGTCGCAATTGTAAATGAGAACTTGTTCTCAACTTGCTTACCTGGTTAAATAAAGGTGAAATAAAAAAATAAAAAAATAAATATGACTGGGTTAGATCCAGGGAGTACTGTAACAACTATATATGACTGGGTTAGATCCAGGG
>NW_027033275.1:0-5957 GCF_034236695.1 Oncorhynchus nerka | reverse complement strand
ATGGTTTATTACTATAATACTGATGGGTCAACTGTTAATCACAGACCTCATGGTTTATTACTATAATACTGATGGGTCAACTGTTAATCACAGACCTCATGGTTTATTACTATAATACTGATGGGTCAACTGTTAATCACAGACCTCATGGTTTATTACTATAATACTGATGGGTCAACTGTTAATCACAGACCTCATGGTTTATTACTATAATACTGATGGGTCAACTGTTAATCACAGACCTCATGGTTTATTACTATAATACTGATGGGTCAACTGTTAATCACAGACCTCGTGGTTTATTACTATAATACTGATGGGTCAACTGTTAATCACAGACCTCATGGTTTATTACTATAATACTGATGGGTCAACTGTTAATCACAGACCTCATGGTTTATTACTATAATACTGATGGGTCAACTGTTAATCACAGACCTCATGGTTTATTACTATAATACTGATGGGTCAACTGTTAATCACAGACCTCATGGTTTATTACTATAATACTGATGGGTCAACTGTTAATCACAGACCTCATGGTTTATTACTATAATACTGATGGGTCAGCTGTTAATCACAGACCTCATGGTTTATTCACCTACTTATGAATACACGTCATGGTTTATTACTATAATACTGATGGGTCAACTGTTAATCACAGACCTCATGGTTTATTACTATAATACTGATGGGTCAACTGTTAATCACAGACCTCATGGTTTTGTACTATAATACTGATGGGTCAACTATTAATCACAGACCTCGTGGTTTATTACTATAATACTGATGGGTCAGCTGTTAATATTGGTTTGTACTGAACCTCATGGTTTATTACTATAATACTGATGGGTCAACTGTTAATCTGAGACCTCATGGTTTATTGCATAATACTGATGGGTCAACTGTTAATCACAGACCTCATGGTTTATTACTATAATACTGATGGGTCAACTGTTAATCACAGACCTCATGGTTTATTACTATAATACTGATGGGTCAACTGTTAATCACAGACCTCATGGTTTATTACTATAATACTGATGGGTCAACTGTTAATCACAGACCTCATGGTTTATTACTATAATACTGATGGGTCAACTGTTAATCACAGACCTCATGGTTTATTACTATAATACTGATGGGTCAACTGTTAATCACAGACCTCATGGTTTATTACTATAATACTGATGGGTCAACTGTTAATCACAGACCTCATGGTTTATTACTATAATACTGATGGGTCGACTATTAATCACAGACCTCATGGTTTATTACTATAATACTGATGGGTCAACTGTTAATCACAGACCTCATGGTTTATTACTATAATACTGATGGGTCAACTGTTAATCACAGACCTCATGGTTTTTATACATTTGTTTTCTTTTGTCTACAGAAAAGAAGAATCAAACAATATCTGAAAAAAGTAAGTGGACTGTTGTCTTGTTATTATTACTATAATACTGTTGAGGGGTGGCCAGTCCTCTACTGGCTGTACTGGGTAGACCAGAGGAACCAGGCTCTGAGGGGTGACCAGTCCTCTACTGGCTGTACTGGGTAGAGAGGAACCAGGCTCCGATGGGTGACCAGTCCTCTACTGGCTGTACTGGGTAGAGAGGAACCAGGCTCTGAGGGGTGACCAGTCCTCTACTGGCTGTACTGGGTAGAGAGGAACCAGGCTCTGAGGGGTGACCAGTCCTCTACTGGCTGTACTGGGTAGAGAGGAACTAGGCTCTGAGGGGTGACCAGTCCTCTACTGGCTGTACTGGGTAGAGAGGAACTAGGCTCTGAGGGGTGACCAGTCCTCTACTGGCTGTACTAGGTAGACCAGAGGAACCAGGCTCTGAGGGGTGACCAGTCCTCTACTGGCTGTACTAGGTAGAGAGGAACTAGGCTCTGAGGGGTGACCAGTCCTCTACTGGCTGTACTAGGTAGAGAGGAACTAGGCTCTGAGGGGTGACCAGTCCTCTACTGGCTGTACTAGGTAGAGAGGAACCAGGCTCTGAGGGGTGACCAGTCCTCTACTGGCTGTACTGGGTAGAGAGGAACCAGGCTCTGAGGGGGACCAGTCCTCTACTGGCTGTACTGGGTAGACCAGAGGAACCAGGCTCTGAGGGGTGGCCAGTCCTCTACTGGCTGTACTGGGTAGACCAGAGGAACCAGGCTCTGAGGGGTGACTAGTCCTCTACTGGCTGTACTTGGTAGAGAGAAACCAGGCTCTGAGGGGTGACCAGTCCTCTACTGACTGTACTGGGTAGACCAGAGGAACCAGGCTCTGAGGGGTGACCAGTCCTCTACTGGCTGTACTTGGTAGAGAGGAACCAGGCTCTGAGGAGGAACCAGCATAACATGATGATTTTCGTGTGAACAACTGACTGACTCCTAACTGACTATCTGTTTTTTATTTCTTACAGTCAGAGATTTTTTCTGGTAAGTTCCTGTCTGTCTTTTGTCGTATATTGTAGCTTCAACCTGTCAGCTTCTATTGTAGCTTCAACCTGTCAGCTTCTATTGTAGCTTCAACCTGTCAGCTTCTATTGTAGCTTCAACCTGTCAGCTTCTATTGTAGCTTCAACCTGTCAGCTTCTATCGTAGCTTCAACCTGTCAGCTTCTATCGTCGCTTCAACCTGTCAGCTTCTATCGTAGCTTCAACCTGTCAGCCTCTATCGTAGCTTCAACCTGTCAGCTTCTATTGTAGCTTCAACCTGTCAGCTTCTATCGTAGCTTCAACCTGTCAGCTTCTATTGTAGCTTCAACCTGTCAGCTTCTATTGTAGCTTCAACCTGTCAGCTTCTATTGTAGCTTCAACCTGTCAGCTTCTATCGTAGCTTCAACCTGTCAGCTTCTATCGTAGCTTCAACCTGTCAGCTTCTATTGTAGCTTCAACCTGTCAGCTTCTATTGTAGCTTCAACCTGTCAGCTACAACCTGTCAGCTTCTATTGTAGCTTCAACCTGTCAGCTTCTTTTGTAGCTTCAACCTGTCAGCTTCTTTTGTAGCTTCAACCTGTCAGCTTCTGTTTTAAATCTTCAGGAGTTTGGTGTTGTATTTGCTATGAATTCCTGAATCTTTAGGGTTGTCAATAATTTAGACCTCTACCCTTTTTGAGAAAATAAATATTACTTACAACAAAATATTTTAATCAGATCAAGAGCTCAGTATTTGAATTATTTATTTATACAGTCATTATCTTTATCAAGGGTGTCTATAATTCCAGACCCAACTGTATATTATATATTGATCATGTATATACAGTCATTATCTTTATCAAGGGTGTCTATAATTCCAGACCCAACTGTATATTATATATTGATCATGTATATACAGTCATTATTATCTTTATCAAGGGTGTCTATAATTCCAGACCCAACTGTATATTATATATTGATGTATTCTATACAGTCATTATCATGTATATGCATTTTCCATGTATTGATGATTTCTTGTTTTAATAAACTATGACATCATTGTGTCAGAAGTGACTCCGTGTAATATTTTAACATTATTGAATGTTACTAGGTAGTGTCACTGTTTCCTTGGTGACCTGTGGTAGACATTATAGGTAGTGTTACTGTTTCCTTGGTGACCTGTGGTAGAGACATTATAGGTAGTGTTACTGTTTCCTTGGTGACCTGTGGTAGAGACATTATAGGTAGTGTTACTGTTTCCTTGGTAACCTGTGGTAGAGACATTATAGGTAGTGTCACTGTTTCCTTGGTGACCTGTGGTAGAGACATTATAGGTAGTGTTACTGTTTCCTTGGTGACCTGTGGTAGAGACATTATAGGTAGTGTTACTGTTTCCTTGGTGACCTGTGGTAGAGACATTATAGGTAGTGTCACTGTTTCCTTGGTGACCTGTGGTAGAGACATTATAGGTAGTGTTACTGTTTCCTTGGTGACCTGTGGTAGAGAGATTATAGGTAGTGTTACTGTTTCCTTGGTGACCTGTGGTAGAGACATTATAGGTAGTGTTACTGTTTCCTTGGTAACCTGTGGTAGAGACATTATAGGTAGTGTTACTGTTTCCTTGGTGACCTGTGGTAGAGACATTATAGGTAGTGTCACTGTTTCCTTGGTAACCTGTGGTAGAGAGATTATAGGTAGTGTTACTGTTTCCTTGGTGACCTGTGGTAGAGATAATGGTTACTTGATAATGGTTACTATCTACACTGTGTTGAACTACTGTAGGTCTCCTTGATAATGGGTACTATCTACACTGTGTTGAACTACTGTAGGTCTCCTTGATAATGGTTACTATCTACACTGTGTTGAACTACTGTAGGTCTCCTTGATAATGGTTACTATCTACACTGTGTTGAACTACTGTAGGACTCCTTGATAATGGTTAACGTATCTACACTGTGTTGAACTACTGTAGGGTCTCCTTGATAATGGTTACTATCTACACTGTGTTGAACTACTGTAGGTCTCCTTGATAATGGTTACTATCTACACTGTGTTGAACTACTGTAGGACTCCTTGATAATGGTTACTATCTACACTGTGTTGAACTACTGTAGGGTCTCCTTGATAATGGTTACTATCTACACTGTGTTGAACTACTGTAGGTCTCCTTGATAATGGTTACTATCTACACTGTGTTGAACTACTGTAGGTCTCCTTGATAATGGTTACTATCTACACTGTGTTGAACTACTGTAGGTCTCCTTGATAATGGTTACTATCTACACTGTGTTGAACTACTGTAGGTCTCCTTGATAATGGTTACTATCTACACTGTGTTGAACTACTGTAGGTCTCCTTGATAATGGTTACTATCTACACTGTGTTGAACTACTGTAGGGTCTCCTTGATAATGGTTACTATCTACACTGTGTTGAACTACTGTAGGGTCTCCTTGATAATGGTTACTATCTACACTGTGTTGAACTACTGTAGGTCTCCTTGATAATGGTTACTATCTACACTGTGTTGAACTACTGTAGGTCTCCTTGATAATGGGTACTATCTACACTGTGTTGGACTACTGTAGGTCTCCTTGATAATGGTTACTATCTACACTGTGTTGAACTACTGTAGGGTCTCCTTGATAATGGTTACTATCTACACTGTGTTGAACTACTGTAGGTCTCATTGATAATGGTTACTATCTACACTGTGTTGAACTACTGTAGGGTCTCCTTGATAATGGTTACTATCTACACTGTGTTGAACTACTGTAGGTCTCCTTGATAATGGTTACTATCTACACTGTGTTGAACTACTGTAGGTCTCCTTGATAATAGTTACTATTTACACTGTGTTGAACTACTGTAGGTCTCCTTGATAATGGTTACTATCTACACTGTGTTGAACTACTGTAGGTCTCCTTGATAATGGTTACTATCTACACTGTGTTGAACTACTGTAGGTCTCCTTGATAATGGTTACTATCTACACTGTGTTGAACTACTGTAGGTCTCCTTGATAATGGTTACTATCTACACTGTGTTGAACTACTGTAGGACTCCTTGATAATGGTTACTATCTACACTGTGTTGAACTACTGTAGGTCTCCTTGATAATGGTTACTATTCTACACTGTGTTGAACTACTGTAGGTCTCCTTGATAATGGTTACTATCGTCTACACTGTGTTGAACTACTGTAGGTCTCCTTGATAATGGTTACTATCTACACTGTGTTGAACTACTGTAGGGCTCCTTGATAATGGTTACTATCTACACTGTGTTGAACTACTGTAGGTCTCCTTGATAATGGTTACTATCTACACTGTGTTGAACTACTGTAGGTCTCCTTGATAATGGGTTCCAACATATCATCGGCAGAACAAGAACAGTTCAGTATTGTTGAAGTTAACAGAACATCTTATTGAACACGTGACTGGTGGGAACAAAGTCTCTCTGTCATTCTGACTGAACACTAAAAGCTGGTCAGGGACAATGGAGACGTCTCTTCCTCATCAGGACAGTTATAGAGGTCATTGGGAGTG
>NW_027033274.1:0-5956 GCF_034236695.1 Oncorhynchus nerka | reverse complement strand
ATACTAATAAGATGCGCCGTCCCAACCTTCGCTCTCTCTCCCCGCTACTCTCTCCTCTTCCATCCTATCATCTCTTCCCTCTGCTCAAACCTTCTCCAACCTATCTCCTGATTCTGCCTCCTCAACCCTCCTCTCCTCCCTTTCTGCATCCTTTGACTCTCTATGTCCCCTATCCTCCAGGCCGGCTCGGTCCTCCCCTCCCGCTCCGTGGCTCGACGACTCATTGCGAGCTCACAGAACAGGGCTCCGGGCAGCCGAGCGGAAATGGAGGAAAACTCCGCCTCCCTGCGGACCTGACATCCTTTCACTCCCTCCTCTCTACATTTTCCTCTTCTCTCTCTGCTGCTAAAGCCACTTTCTACCACTCTAAATTCCAAGCATCTGCCTCTAACCCTAGGAAGCTCTTTGCAACCTTCTCCTCCCTCCTGAATCCTCCTCCCTCCCCCTCCTCCTCTCTGCAGATGACTTCAAACTATTTTGAAAAGAAGGTCGACGATATCCGATCCTCGTTTGCTAAGTCAAACGACACCGCTGGTTCTGCTCACACTGCCCTCTACCCTGTGCTCTGACCTTTCTCCCCTCTCCAGATGAAATCTCGCGTCTTGTGACGGCCGGGCGCCCAACAACCTGCCCGCTTGACCCTATCCCCTCCTCTTTCTCCAGACCATTTCCCCGGAGACCTTCCCTTACCTCACCTCGCCATCAACTCATCCCCTGACCGCTGGCTACGCTCCCTTTCCTCCGTTTCAAGAGAGCGAGAGTTGCACCCCTTCTGAAACTACACTGATCCCTCCGATGTCAACAACTACAGACCAGTATCCCTTCTTTTCTTTTTCTCTCCAAAACTCTTGAACGTGCTGTCCTTGGCCAGCCTCTCCCGCTATCTCTCTCAGAATGACCTTTCTTGATCCAAATCAGTCAGGTTTCAAGACTAGTCATTCAACTGAGACTGCTCTTCTCTGTATCACGGAGGCGCTCCGCACTGCTAAAGCTAACTCTCTCTCCTCTGCTCATCCTTCTAGACCTATCGGTTGCCTTTCATACTGTGAACCATCACCAGATCCTCCTCCCACCCTTCTCCGAAGTTGGGCATCTCCGCGCGCCCACGCTTGATTGCGTCCTACCTGACAGGTCGCCCTTTTCAGGTGGCGTGGGCGAGAATCCTGCCTCCTCACCACGTGCTCTCACCACTGGTGTCCCCCAGGGCTCTGTTCTAGGCCCTCTCCTATTCTCGCGATACACCAAGTCACTTGGCTCTGTCATAACCTCACATGGTCTCTCCTATCATTGCTATGCAGACGACACACAATTAATCTTCTCCTTTTCCTTCTGATGACCAGGTGGCGACCGCATCTCTGCATGTCTGGCAGACATATCAGTGTGGATGACGGATCACCACCTCAAGCTGAACCTCGCAAGACGGAGCTGCTCTTCCTCCCGGGAAGCGACTGCCCGCTCCATGATCTCGCCATCACGGTTGACAACCCACTGTGTCCTCTCCCAGAGCGCTAAGAACCTTGGCGTGATCCTGACAACACCCTGTCGTTTCAACTAACATCAAGGCGGTGGCCCGCTCCTGTAGGTTCATGTTTCACATCCTGGGTGAGAGCACGCCACCTGCCTCACACAGGAAGCGGCGCAGGTCCTAATCCAGGCACTTGTCATCTCCGTCTGATTACTGCAACTCGCTGTTGGCTGGGCTCCCTGCCTGTGCCATTGGCAAACCCCCTACAACTCATCCAGAACGCCGCAGCCCGTCTGGTGTTCAACCTTCCCAAGTTCTCTCACGTCACCCCGCTCCTCCGGGCTCCCTCCACTGGCTTCCAGTTGAAGTCGTGATCCGCTTACAAGACCATGGTGCTTGCCTACGGAGCTGTGAGGGGAACGGCACCTCAGTACCTCCAGGCTCTGATCAGGCCCTACACCCAAACAAGGGCACTGCGTTCATCCACCTCTGGCCTGCTCGCCTCCCTACCACTGAGGAAGTACAGTTCCCGCTCAGCCCAGTCAAAACTGTTCGCTGCTCTGGCCCCCCAATGGTGGAACAAACTCCCTCACGACGCCAGGACAGCGGAGTCAATCACCACCTTCCGGAGACACCTGAAACCCCACCTCTTTAAGGAATACCTAGGATAGGATAAAGTAATCCCTCTCACCCCCCCTCCCCCTGAAAAGATTTAGATGCACTACTGTTCCACTGGAGGTCATAAGGTGAATGCACCAATTTGTAAGTCGCTCTGGATAAGAGCGTCTGCTAAATGACTTAAATGTAAATGTAATCCAGTTTCATACCATGAAGTTTACCGCAAGTGTCTATTTTTCAGCAGAAAGCTACTGTGACCGCTGACCCCAAAAAATACCCCAATAACCCAAGGCCTTTTTTTAATTTTTTTTTTACAAATCTCTCTAAAAAATATCCCAATAACCCAAGGCCTTATTTACAAATCTCTCTAAAAAATATCCCAATAACCCAAGGCCTTATTTACAAATCTCTCTAAAAAATATCCCAATAACCCAAGGCCTTATTTACAAATCTCTCTAAAAAATATCCCAATAACCCAAGGCCTTATTTACAAATCTCTCTAAAAAATATCCCAATAACCCAAGGCCTTATTTACAAATCTCTCTAAAAAATATCCCAATAACCCAAGGCCTTATTTACAAATCTCTCTAAAAAATATCCCAATAACCCAAGGCCTTATTTACAAATCTCTCTAAAAAATATCCCAATAACCCAAGGCCTTATTTACAAATCTCTCTAAAAAATACCCCAATGACACAAGGCCTTATTTACAGCTCTTTAAAGAATACCTCAATGACACAAGGCCTTATTTGCAGGTCTCTAAAAAATACCCCAATGTCACAAATCTTCACGGTATGACACAGGATCCCATTAGTAGAGGGTCTGAGCATTCCAAAACAACAACTTTTATAGTTTTAAAAGTACAATACTAAGCAGATGTACAGGGCTGACAACTTCTGTAGTTTAAATGGTACAGTAGAAATGTGATGTGTAGAGCTAAAATGAGCTAAAAACTATTTAGAGGGTGCAACAGTTCAACACTTCAGGAGTCAATGTCAGTTGGCTTTTCATAGCTATGTATTCAGAGGTCAAGACAGCAGGGCCGGGAAAGAGAGAGAGAGACAGAAGGGGCCGAAACAGCAGGTCCGGGAAAGAGAGAGAGAGACAGAAGGGGCCGAAACATTTACATTACATTTAAGTCATTTAGCAGACGCTCTTATCCAGAGCGACTTACAAATTGGTGCTTTCACCTTATGACAAACAGCAGGTCCGGGACAAGGTAGCACACCCGATGAATCAGGTCAGGGGTCCCCAGTTGCAGGAAGAACAGTACAACTGGACCAGCAGCACAACTGGATGGACTGGGGAAGGGGACATCCAGGAGTCGTCAGGCCAGGTAGTCCTGAGGCATGGTCCTAGAGAGCATTTCTAAGATCACAGTACACCAGATAACAACCTGGCACATAGGCTATTGCAGCATACATACTTGGGACTTTCAAAGTTTGTTATTTGATTTCAATAATATATTGTTTGTCTTTTGGATAAATGTATGTTTAAGCAATTTTAAATTCACCCTTAGCGTCATTGGCATTGGATGCATCTGGTTTTCTGGCATTGGAAACAACCTGGTGCATCTGATTTTCAGGGATACAATACCTTCAACCTAGGTTCCCTTTCCCGTGAAAACCAAACGTGGGAACTCCGCTCAGGCGTTTCTTTTACCCCTGCTAAATTAGGTTGCTTAATAACTTTTATTTTGAAAATGTAATCATACGACCTAGATGTCGCTGGGTTCACAACACAGTGGCTATAATGGTAACGCTAAAGACAACTTTTACGAAAATGTTTTTTTAATGTAGGCCCACGACAAGATAGTGCTGTCTCTGAGTTCGAGTGGAGTTAGGCCACACGAGGAGAACATGTATTTATAATGTCGAGGTAGGCATTCTATATCACTATATTGATTAACATTCAGACTTCAATGATTGGCCCGTGACAATGTTGTCCAGCGTCTGGTTACATTATTGAGAAAATCATGTCTTAGTAAAGTCACGCGAACTGATTTTTGCTTCTACGTTTGGGAGTGAACTCTAGAAACTATCTTAGTTGATAAAGCCGAAACAATTGGTGGCAGGGTGTTCTGAAGTTCTGGCTAGTCCTAGTAGCCAACAGCAGCTTCGCCATGTCGGAGAGGACACCGCTCCTGCACTATCGTCTCTCCACAAGCGTCAATGAGCAGTCGGGGGAGCATCATACATGTCTGCCTGGGGAGACTGTGGAGCAGTCCCTGGCTTTTTCCAGACTGAAGTCGGCGCACCAGAGTCGTCCCAAAAAAACTCTCCACATTCTTTGGGGTGGTGATACCCACCTTACTGTCTATGTTCAGCGTGGTGGTCTTCCTACGAATTGGTGAGTATAGCCTACGGTTATTTATGACAGTGTCCACAATATAGCTTTATTTTAGGCCCATATTGGTAAATTTGAGCCAGTTGTAGCCTGGAAACCCGACTTTGAATTCCATCGAATTCTACATCGGGCATAAATTAAAGTTGGAATCAGGAAAGTTAACTCTCACGAACTCTACAAACCAGAATGTGGGAAAAAATGTTAACGTTAAAATATAATTTTATTCAACATTCTTGAATAAAAATACAGGCCTGATGGGAACAATTTTTTTCGGTAAACTTTCCAAATGTCGACAAAAAATACGCTAGACAAGGTGGGATCTTCTTGTGTCAGTAAAACGAATGCAATTATTAGATTACATATTAAGAAAATTATGAAATTCACACGGTGGTGAAAGTGCAAGGTGACGAGTTAAATGCGACTTTTCTATAAATATCGAGTCTTATTCTGGTGATTTGATCGTCGATGTTTGGCTGTCTTTTAACAAAATAATATCGGTCTTTTGTCGTTATGTAGGCTATATGTGCGTTTCTAGCCAAAAGCGGGCAGATACCAATTTTGGTTTTAGAAGTGGGGAACATTATTTGGTGGGGATTTGGGGGTCCTCTCAATTTTGGGGGCATCTGAAGCTATTTTCCTTGCATTTCTACAAAATCTAATATGGCCCTTCTAGCCGTCTCCCTCCTATTTTAGAACAACAAAAGTAAGCAACAATGCCCACGGTCATCTAGGTAAGAGATCATTATTAAATATGCTTAAATGATTGCAGTGGCGACCCGAAGTTCAGGGCTCTTTTGAGCCCCACATTTTTTGCATAAAAAAACAACAATAAAACAAACAAAAAACCCATTTTAGGGGTGGCTTGCATGTTATTTTGGCATTAATACGTGTCACATATCAGTTTGCAAACAATGTAAAATAATATATATTTGAGTTAATAAAGCAGCATACAAACATGGTCTCTTTTTTTGTTTTCTTGAGTAAGGCAGCTCCAAAATGCAGGTATTTCCGCCTAGCTCAGTGCTTTCTGTGGTGGTGGGGCAAGCCAACAGAAAATACGGAGCATTGCACCGTGATTGGCTCAGTGTTCTGTCACTCATAAGGACACTAAGTCACCTCCAAGTCTTAAGGGTAGAGCTCTCAAATTCAAGCCCCTTGGGTGCTGCCATAAAGTTACATTAGAAGTGCCTATCCAAGAAGTCTCAAGGTCATTGGCCACAGATAAAATTACGTCAAATCACGTTATATCTACAGTAGCTTTGATTGTACTGATCTAAATCTGATCTGGACTTTCTAAAGCTTAGCTAGCAGTCATCATGAATCAAGTTGACAAACTACTGGCAAATCTTTTTTAATCCTTCTCATATGAAGAGCAATGTATAGATAAAATGTATCGGGTGCGTAACTGGTGGCAGGGAAGTCAAACGCAGGAGAATGGTGAATAGCCCGGAGCAGTTTAATATATAAAACTAACGGAGTACAAAACAACAAACACATGGGTCCAAAACCCGTAGCGCACCAGTAACA
>NW_027033273.1:0-5955 GCF_034236695.1 Oncorhynchus nerka | reverse complement strand
CAAGTTGATGGCACAGTCACATAGTCTCGGCACCTACATAAAGCTGCGTGTGGGCGACCTCATGCAACTGCAAAAGTGTCAGATAAAGCATGTACTGTACAGTACTGTATTTCTTCATCTGCATTTTTATGCTTTCGTTAATAAAATATTGATACAAATATTCTTTCAAAATGCAGATGTTTTTTTTCTTATGGATCCATAACGAATTTCCATGGGAATAAATATCACTGAATGACAGAAATGTTGGAACAAAGTAGGCTAATGTAGGTAAACAAATTGTTGCTTACCTGGAAAATGCTCTTTCAAACAAACACGTTCTACAGTGCCATTATGGCTATTAGCAGGGCTATTAGCAGAACAATAGACTTGCCTAGAAGGAAGGTAGTTGGCTGTATCACAACCGGCCGTGATTGGTTGTCATTTCAGTTTAATCCACCAGAAAAGACTAAACAAATAATACAACAAAAAATATATTATTATTATTATTATGTATCACATCCGACCATGATTGGGAGTCCCATAGGGCGTCGCACAATTAGCCCAGCGTTTCTCTCCCTGTTTTGGCCCTTACAAATATTATTTTGGCCTTCATTCAGTTTACAGTCGCTCATTTTCATTTTTTTGAAAATGAAATCATCTCCAAAATATCATTATATACTATTATCAAGTTGAAGGCACAGTTTTTTAGCCCCAGCACCTACATAAAGCTGAGTGACTCACTCATTCATGGCTTGGATTAAAATAAACAAGTACCAACATCTTTCTGATAGTCTTTAATGTC
The DNA here is from genome assembly GCF_034236695.1 of Oncorhynchus nerka. Taxonomy (NCBI): domain Eukaryota; kingdom Metazoa; phylum Chordata; class Actinopteri; order Salmoniformes; family Salmonidae; genus Oncorhynchus; species Oncorhynchus nerka. The sequence continues at coordinate 5,174 of NW_027033273.1, read as the reverse complement.
TGAACATTCTGTATACTCCCCTTGTCCTAACGGTAAAAAATGACCCGCCATCACTAAACCCCTAAAATAAAGCAGCTTAATTGAATTTTAAACACCAAATCTAATTTGAAACAACCTGTCTTTCATCACAAACTTTGTGAATATCTGGGTTTTCCCTCTTCACAATGCAGAAAGACTGCATTTAATCAGTCGACACCACTCGTTTCTATTACAACACACCTGTCATAATTGATTTCTTTATTAAGGTTGAGGTTTATTATTATTATTATTGCTAAAGGTATTCATACATTATTAGCAAGCGATAGCACTTGTATAGTCTAATAAAGTAGCAGAAATCTGCAGAAAGTAGTTTTGAATGCATTTTAATGAAGGGAAACAATAACACTAACTTTTTTGGCAACATAGTGATATATTCTTATATACTGTATAATGAGGAATTCAACTTCTCTCATTTTTTAACCATTGCCCCCACCCACAAGGTGCATAAACAATGACAATAAATAAGAATGAAATAAGATTATAAATACAAAACAAAAACATGAAAAACATAAATCAATCAACTCTAATTAGCACATATAGGACAGTATGCAAGTGTATGTGCATGGACTTTGTAGATGTATTTCTCACATGTGCAGCACATAGTATTTGTATTAAAGTCCTTCTTTGGGGGGCAGATTTGGCATCTCCTCCTCTTGCCTACCCCAGCTGCAGCCTCAGTTGGATCAGGACAAGATTCAGCCCCCTGAACAGCTTTCACAAGTGCTGCAGAGGCTGCTGTGCATGGGAGGCGCTCCCTTCTTTGAATGTGTGGGGTTACAAGTGCATTTCCCAGCTGTTCCAGGAACACATTCCTCTTGTTACGCTTATCAGGCATCCAGGTAGGGTTGATCTTGTTCCATATCACGAAGTCATTGATTGAGGACACATCACTGATGTTATGGAAGATAACCAGGGGCCAGGGGGAAGTCATCCTCCTGCAGCTGTAAGTTCCAATCACTTTGTCCAGGTTGTCCAAGCCTCCTTTGTTGTGGTTGTAGTCCTGCATGATGGCTGGCTTCCTGTCCTCACAATCACTGATCTCAGCCATTTTGTGCAGTGCGCTCAGGAGGACCACATTCTTGTTCCTCTTTGGGAGGTAAGAAACTAGAATGGTGGTTGGGTGAAGGCAAACTTTGATGAGAAGGCCTCTCTCCCCCTTGTTGCGAGGAGTGCAGGAGGGAGCTCAGGCTTGTTCTTTCTAACTGTGACAACAATGGTGATCTTCCTCTTCAGGAGCTGCTGGCTGAGTTCTTAAGAGGTGAAGAAATTGTCACATCAAGCACAACCGCATCCCCTGGTTCTTCTCTGGGCCTCCACTGGTCGGCTTTCCTGTGTAGACTTCCATCTTCCTATCGTAGCTGGATTGTGCGTCACAGGCCACCAATATCTTGATGCCATACTTTGCTGGCTTGCTGGGCATATACTGCTGGAAAGGACAGCAACCTTTTGACAAAAGAGATTACTATCAGTAATTAGCATCAGTGTCACAGAAAACAATCACATAAATCAATGATATTACAACAATATATAATAGACATTACAGATATGAAAATACACATTTACCTCTGAATGGAACCAGTTACTCATCCACTGTTACTTCAGGCCCAGGATTGTAGAGGTATGGCAGACGCTCCACCCACTTCTCCCAGACCTCTCTTATGGCCGCTAGTTTGTCTCTCACACGTCTTGCAGTTATTGACTCACGGTTATCAAATCGTAGCATTCTTGAGAAAGGATGAAAGGCATCGTGGCACGGAAAATCGCCTTCCACTCTCTGTATCCCAGAGACTACATGTTGCCTCGCCTCAGGACCTATGCACACCCGCTAAGATTAGCAGCCCTATGTAGGCAAGGAGGTAAATCTAAATCCAAATCAAATCAAATCAAATTTTATTTGTCACATACACATGGTTAGCAGATGTTAATGCGAGTGTAGCGAAATGCTTGTGCTTCTAGTTCCGACAATGCAGTGATAACCAACAAAATAATCTAACTAACAATTCTAAAACTACTGTCTTATACACAGTGTTAGGGGATAAGAATATGTACATAAGGATATATGAGTGAGTGATGGTACAGAGCAGCATACAGTAGATGGTATCGAGTACAGTATATACATATGAGATGAGTATGTAGACAAAGTAAACAAAGTGGCATAGTTAAAGTGGCTAGTGATACATGTATTACATAAGGATGCAGTCGATGATGTAGGTACAGTATATACGTATGCATATGAGATGAATAATGTAGGGTAAGTAACATTATATAAGGTAGCATTGTTTAAAGTGGCTAGTGATATATTTACATCATTTCCCATCAATTCCCATTATTAAAGTGGCTGGAGTTGGGTCAGTGTCAATGACAGTGTGTTGGCAGCAGCCACTCAATGGTGGCTGTTTAACAGTCTGATAGCCTTGAGATAGAAGCTGTTTTTCAGTCTCTCAGTCCCAGCTTTGATGCACCTGTACTGACCTCGCCTTCTGGATGATAGCGGGGTGAACAGGCAGTGGTTCGGGTGGTTGATGTCCTTGATGATCTTTATGGCCTTCCTGTAACATCGGGTGGTGTAGGTGTCCTGGAGGGCAGGTAGTTTGCCCCGGTGATGCGTTGTGCAGACCTCACTACCCTCTGGAGAGCCTTACGGTTGAGGCGGAGCAGTTGCCGTACCAGGCGGTGATACAGCCCGCCAGGATGCTCTCGATGTGCATCTGTAGAAGTTTGTGAGTGCTTTTGGTGACAAGCCGAATTTCTTCAGCCTCCTGAGGTTGAAGGCGCTGCTGCGCCTTCTTCACGCTGTCAGTGTGAGTGGACCAATTCAGTTTGTCTGTGATGTGTATGCCGAGGAACTTAAAACTTGCTACCCTCTCCACTACTGTTCCATCGATGTGGATAGGGGTGTTCCCTCTGCTGTTTCCTGAAGTCCACAATCATCTCCTTAGTTTTGTTGACGTTGAGTGTGAGGTTATTTTCCTGACACCACACTCCGAGGGCCCTCACCTCCTCCCTGTAGGCCGTCTCGTCGTTGTTGGTAATCAAGCCTACCACTGTTGTGTCGTCCGCAAACTTGATGATTGAGTTGGAGCGTGCGTGGCCACGCAGTCGTGGGTGAACAGGGAGTACAGGAGAGGGCTCAGAACGCACCCTTGTGGGGCCCCGTGTTGAGGATCAGCGGGGAGGAGATGTTGTTGCCTACCCTCACCACCTGGGGGCGGCCCGTCAGGAAGTCAGTACCCAGTTGCACAGGGCGGGGTCGAGACCCAGGGTCTCGGAAAGCTTGATGACGAGCTTGGAGGGTACTATGGTGTTGAATGCCGAGCTGTAGTCGATGAACAGCATTCTCACATAGGTATTCCTCTTGTCCAGGTGGGTTAGGGCAGTGTGCAGTGTGGTTGAGATTGCATCGTCTGTGGACCTATTTGGGCGGTAAGCAAATTGGAGTGGGTCTAGGGTGTCAGGTAGGGTGGAGGTGATATGGTCCTTGACTAGTCTCTCAAAGCACTTCATGATGACGGAAGTGAGTGCTACGGGGCGGTAGTCGTTTAGCTCAGTTACCTTAGCTTTCTTGGGAACAGGAACAATGGTGGCCCTCTTGAAGCATGTGGGAACAGCAGACTGGTATAGGGATTGATTGAATATGTCCGTAAACACACCGGCCAGCTGGTCTGCGCATGCTCTGAGGCGCGGCTGGGGATGCCGTCTGGGCCTGCAGCCTTGCGAGGTTAACACGTTTAAATGTCTTACTCACCTCGGCTGCAGTGAAGGAGAGACCGCATGTTTCGTTGCAGGCCGTGTCAGTGGCACTGTATTGTCCTCAAGCGGGCAAAAAAGTTATTTAGTCTGCCTGGGAGCAAGACATCCTGGTCCGTGACTGGGCTGGGTTTCTTCTTGTAGTCCGTGATTGACTGTAGACCCTGCCACATGCCTCTTGTGTCTGAGCCATTGAATTGAGATTCCACTTTGTCCCTGTACTGACGCTTAGCTTGTTTAATAGCCTTGCGGAGGAATAGCTGCATTGTTTATATTCGGACATGTTACCAGACACCTTGCCCTGATTAAAAGCAGTGGTTCGCGCTTTCAGTTTCACGCGAATGCTGCCATCAATCCACGGTTTCTGGTTTGGGAATGTTTTTATCGTTGCTATGGGAACGACATCTTCGACGCACGTTCTAATGAACTCGCACACCGAATCAGCGTATTCGTCAATATTTTCATCTGGCCAATACGAAACATGTCCCAGTCACGTGATGGAAGCAGTCTTGGAGTGTGGAGTCAGCTTGGTCTGACCAGCGTTGGACAGACCTCAGCGTGGGAGCCTCTTGTTTAAGTTTCTGCCTGTAGGCAGGGATCAACAAAATGGAGTCGTGGTCAGCTTTTCCGAAGGGGCGGGGCAGGGCCTTATATGCGTCGCGGAAGTTAGAGTAACAATGATCCAGGTTTTACCACCCCTGGTTGCGCAATCGATATGCTGATAAAATTTAGGGAGTCTTGTTTTCAGATTAGCTTTGTTAAAATCCCCAGCTACAATGAATGCAGCCTCCGGATAAATGGTTTCCAGTTTGCAAAGAGTTAAATAAAGTTCGTTCAGAGCCATCGATGTGTCTGCTTGGGGGATATATACGGCTGTGATTATAATCGAAGAGAATTCTCTTGGAAGATAATGCGGTCTACATTTGATTGTGAGGAATTCTAAATCAGGTGAACAGAAGGATTTGAGTTCCTGTATGTTTCCTTCATCACACCATGTCTTGTTAGTCATGAGGCATACGCCCCGCCGCTCTTCTTACCAGAAAGATGTTTGTTTCTGTCGGCGCGATGCGTGGAGAAACCCGTTGGCTGCACCGCATCGGATAGCGTCTTCCCAGTAAGCCATGTTTCCGTGAAGCAGAGAACATTGCAGTCTCTGATGTCCCTCTGGAATGCTACCCTTGCTCGGATTTCATCAACCTTGTTGTCAAGAGACTGGACATTGGCAAGAAGAATGCTGGGGAGTGGTGCGCGATGTGCCCTTGTCCGGAGTCTGACCAGAAGGCCGCTACGTTTCCCTCTTTTTGGAGTCGTTTTCTTGGGTCGCTGCATGCGATCCATTCCGTTGTCCTGTTTGTAGGGCAGAACACAGGATCCGCGTCGCGGAAAAC
>NW_027033272.1:0-5954 GCF_034236695.1 Oncorhynchus nerka | reverse complement strand
CGATCGCTGCAGCTGTACATAGTCCATCGGTAAATAGCCCACCCAATTTACCTACCTCATCCCCATACTGTTTTTATTTATTTACTTTTCTGCTCTTTTGCACACCAGTATCTCTACCTGCACATGACCATCTGATCATTTATCACTCCAGTGTTAATCTGCTAAATTGTAATTATTCGCCTACCTCCTCATGCCTTTTGCACACAATGTATATAAGGCAAAAGATGGCTATTTGAAGAATCTCAAATATAAAATATATTTTGATTTGTTTAACACTTTTTTTTCCCATATGTGGTATTTCATAGTTTTGATGTCTTCATTATTATTCTACAATGTAGAAAATAGTGAAAATACAGAAAAGCCCTTGAATGAGTAGGTGTTCTACTCACTCGTTCTACTCATTAACCGGTAGTGTACATTGTGTTCCGATGGTCCCTAACTATCCCCAATGGGACCCAGACCCAGATTTACCACAAGCATTACAACTGGGTCGCTTGCAGCTGCCACTCCGAATAGCTCCAAATTTTAATGACTTGAAAATATTAAAGCAACTTTAAATGGTAGAAATTCATACACAAATATTGAAAGCATTTAATGAAAATATTGTCTCATTTATATTCTGTAATAATGTATTGATGGTCCTTAACTAGCCCTGGAGATACATAAACTATACAGTGAGTCAGGTCTTACACCAGCCGGCTGAAGCTAATTGGCAAAATAATTTACTCTTCCCACCTGCGAACACACACACAAGGCACTCACATCAAGCCACACCCCAATTCAGCCATGGCCACTAGCATTTCTTAATGAACCAAATCTAAAACGAGGCCAAATCAGGAAGTGCAGTCACCCTTTACACCTAACTACTGACATGTTTCACATCTACCTTGCTACCTTGCAGATGAGCCAAGGAGGAGGATAGATGAATACAGCGGGCCAATGGAGCACTTTACAACAGCAGCAGCATTGGGCAACTGGTACTGAAGATTATGTTAAGGTGACCCAGACACAGGCCCAAAACAAGTTAAGCTACCCTAGTATCCCCTTGATCATTTTGGGTTGCAAAACTCAAGCGACACACCAGGTAAGACACAGAGACAGCAACATAAGAATAGGTGATGAGAGAGACACACCAGACAAGATATACTGTAGAGACAACAACAGAATAGTAAGATATGATGGAGAGAGACACACTAGACAAGACACAGAGACAGCAGCAGGATAATAAATGATGGAGAGAGAGACACACCAGACAAGACACAGAGACAGCAACAGTCTCAACGGTTGACAAAAGAGACAGCAACAGAAGAGGGAAGACAATGGAGACAGCAACAGATGACACAGAGAACACGATTCAGAGAGGCAGATGAGGGGTGTGCACACAGTAGACTGTATCACTTATAGCTGCACTATGGATTCTAATTAGTGTTTGTGTGTGTGTGTGTGTGTGTGTGTGTGTGTGTGTGTGTGTGTGTGTGTGTGAGAGCGAGTGAGTGAGAACGAGAGCGATAGAAAGAGAGGGAGAGAGAGAGAGAGAGTGTGTGTGTTCGGGTACTGTGGAATTCTTTAGTCAGTTTTGCTCATTGGAAGAGTCTAAATTGGAAGTTATTGAGTTTTATGGAGGTTTTTGGCAATACACTGTAGATGTATGTGTTCCAGAGTAGAGAGACTCACAGTTGCTAATGTAACTGAATACTGGCGGTGTCTACTGTGGCAGGTGGGAAGGTGCAAGTTACCTGAGAAATATCTCATCTCTGAATGTTCTAATCTCAAAGTGGGCCAAATGCATGCATTTAGCCATTGAAATTTGAAGTGGGAGGATCCCCGCAGACCCCACCTTCTGGCTTTGGGCTAAGCCCAGAATTAAACACTCCTGGCTTGAGTTCCTGCACCTCTTATAGAATAAAAGCTCAAAGGTATTGCTGAGTTCCTGCACCTAAATATAAACAGTACCGACACCCAAATTGAGTACGTATTTCAGTCGACGTCAAGCACAGCCCCTGACAGCAATGATTGGGCGGAGATCTCTTGGCCCTCCTTTCCCTATGGGAGGTCAGCTCCCGCTTAGGACAGTCAAAGCTCTTCTTTGTCCAGGCACCCCAAAGTTGGAACGAGTTTCCCCCTGGTAATAGGACAGCAGAGTCCTTACCCATCTTCCGAAAACATCTGAAACCTTACCTCTCCAAAAAGTTTTTTTTTAAAATTACCACAGCACCCCCCCATCCCCCATAAAAATAACACTTTAGAACACAAAAAAGGTTAAACAAATCCAAGAACAGGTCAAATAAGCAAAGAGAAATGACAGTCCATCATCATTTTAAGACATGAAGTCTGTCAATACGGAACATTTCAAGAACTTTGAAAGTGCAGTCGCCAAACCCTCAAGCACTATGATGAAACTGGCTCTCATGAGGACCGCCACAGGAATGAAGAACCAGTGTTACCTCTGCTGCAGAGGATACGTTCATTAGAGTTACCAGCCTTAGAAATTGCAGCCCAAATAAATGCTTCAGAGTTCAAGTAACAGACACATCTCAACATCAGCTGTTCAGAGGGGACTGTGTGAATCAGGCCTTCATGGTCGAATTGCTGCAAAGAAACCACTCCTAAGAAGCATGGAGGAGGATGTGTTATTATGTGGGGGTGCTTTGCTGTTGACACCGTCTGTGATTTATTTAAAATTCAAGGCACACTTAACCAGCATGGCTACCACAGCATTCTGCAACGATACACCATCCCATCTGGTTTGGGCTTAGTGGGACTATCATTTGCTTTTCAACAGGACAATGACCCAACACACCTCCAGGCTATGTAAGGGCTATTTTACCAAGAAGGAAAGTGATGGAGTGCTGCATCAGATGACCTGGCCTCCACAATCCCCCGACTTCAACCAAAGTGAGATGGTTTGAGATGAGTTGGACCGCAGAGTGAAGGTAAAGCAGCCATAGCTGCTTTACCTGCCCAACTTCCATCAACACGTCTCCTTTGTCACTAGGCCACTGTTATTTTACCCATACAAGGCCCTCGCTCCTCCGCCATTCACCAAATCAAATCATGACTCTATAACCATGCTTCCTGTTTACAAGCAGAAGGCGCTAAAACATTCCAAGTGAAGCTGGTTGAGAGAATTCCAGGAGTGTGCAAAGCTGTCATCAAAGCTGTAAGATTCTGTTTCTCACCTGGTCTCATCAGCTCCCTATTTAGTTCAGTTCTTTCTGTTTTGAGGTATTGTTTGTTTTTGACTGACTACCTGTGTATGATCATTGCCTGCCTGTGACCACGATTCCATCGGCTGCGCTCTGTGCGTGAATCTACACCTTTTTCTCCCTGAGTATTCAATGCTATTTGGAGAATCTCAAATATAAAATATATTTTGATTTATTTTACACTTCTTTTTGCTTACTACATGATTCCATCGTGGTATTTCATAGTTTTGATGTCTTCACTATTATTCTACAATGTAGAAAATAGTAAAAATAATTAACCTACTCATTCAAGGGTTTTTTATAAACTTTTGACTGTGTGTGTGTGTGTGTGTGTGTGTGTGTGTCATCCTTGCCTTTTTTGAACTAGCAATTTACTTTTCCCCCTACTAGCTGTGACTTTGCTGATAGCTACTTTATTGAAGAAAATATATCTGCCCCCAGATTGCATAAAAGCCGTGAACCAAATTCTCCGACCCTGCAGGGAGGTCCAGTGAAACTGAGCCCACTGCTAAATGACTAAAATGCTAATGTATGGCAAAACCAGAAGAATTCAATGTTTCATATACAGTTGTAGAAAAAACAAATCAATAGCCATCTTGACTGACAATATTGAAAGCAAAGACAAATCCTTACCACGTCTTCATCTAAACCTCAATTATCTTTCCATAGCACTTATAATGAAGTGCAATACTTCAAGACAGATCTTTCTAAAGCCTAAATTTTCATAATAGTAATTAAGCCAAATATAATGTGATACCTACAGCCTTCCTGAGTCCTCATTACATATGATTAAACAGTGGGTTGTATCGATCTGACTTTGTTTTATTCAGATGAGCCCTCACTGTGAGGAGAGAGTGCTGAGACTGCTGACTGAAGCCAATGGAGGACTGCAGAATGACTTGGGGTTATTGTTTAGATTCCTCTGCTGTGTGTGTGGGGGGGGCAGTCCTGTGCTCCCCACCGGACCTGGCTGGTCTTGAGAGAACACTCCACACAGGCGGTCACTCGACCTGCTTGACAAACTCTACAAGTTGGCGCCGCACTGGACGGTCGCTCCAACCAAACTTTGCTATTTTGTGATTATTTCGTTGTTTATTTTTACTTTATTTTCTCAATGTATCCGTTGTCATTTCTTACAACCGACAACTTTTGAACATCAGATCAGCAGTTAGTTACCAGTTCTGTCTTCAACTTCGACTCATCTGCCCTGGGTTCTTTCTGTAATCCTGACCAAATTTTAGGGCTACTCGAGGAAACGTCGACGTTACAGAGGCAAGAGAGGGGGGATCCTGCCGTGATTAAGGTGAAGGGAGAAATGGTCCCCTCTTCCCTCTATTCTACTGGTCACTTGACAATAAAATGGAGGACCTCCGATCGCGGATTTGCTACCAATGGGGCTCTCGAAACTGCAATATTCTCTGCTTTTCTGAAACATGGCTCTTGGACAAGATGGCAATCCAACTCGATGGATTCTTCATTGACCGTGCCCACAGGACAGTGGAGTCGAAGGGGGGAGGGGTTTGCCTCTTCATCAACAATAACTGGTGTGCTGATTCGAGTGATGTGGAAGTGTCGACCCATTGTTCACCCGTCTTGAAATACCTGATGGTCAAATGCCTGAGGGAGTTTTCAGCTGTTATCGTGACTGTTGTACACGTTTCACCTCAGGACAAGAAAAATGACGAGCTGGCACTTAACGAACTGTACGAGGCTATAACCAAGCAGGAAAACTTAGACGCTGCTTTTCTGGTTGCCATCAATTTTTATTCCATATCATTAAGACAAGCGATGCCCAACTTCCATCAACACGTCTCCTTTGTCACTAGGCCACTGTTATTTTACCCATACAAGGCCCTCGCTCCTCCGCCATTCACCAAATCAAATCATGACTCTATACACATGCTTCCTGTTTACAAGCAGAAGCTCAAACATGAATTACCCATAACTCGCTCTGTCTCCAGAAACAGAGATTATGCTACACGACTGCTTTGCTGGCGCTGATTGGAATATGTCTCAGGACTCCTCTGATAACATCGATGAGCGAACCCCCTCTGTCACCGGCCTCATTAGGAAATGCATAGGCAACGTCCTCACAGTTAAGGTTTGCTGCTTCCCCAATCAAAAGTCCTGGATTAACACTGAGGTTGGCGCTAAAACTAAAGGATCGGCTACAGCACACAGTGGTATGCAGACAGCCCTGGGGCTATGGCTGAGGATAGGAACAAGTAGAAGAAGTCCCGCTATGACCTCTGCAGAGTAATCAAATGAGCAAAAGGACAATATAGGAATAAGGTGGAATCATATGCTTACCCTAGTAAAACTGACTATCCTACCGATCCTCGACTTCGGCGATGTCATCTACAAAATTGCTTCCAACACTCTACTCAGCAAACTGGATGCAGTTTATCACAGTGCCATCCGTTTTGTCACTAAACCACCTTATACCACCCACCACTGCGACCTGTATGCTCTAGTCGGCTGGCCCTCGCTACATATTCGTCGCCAGACCCACTGGCTCCAGGTCATCTACAAGTCCATGCTAGGTAAAGCTCCGCCTTATCTCAGTTCACTGGTCACGATGGCAACACCCATCCGTAGCACGCGCTCCAGCAGGTGTATCTCACTGATCATCCCTAAAGCCAACACCTCATTTGGCCGCCTTTCGTTCCAGTTCTCTGCTGCCTGTGACTGGAGCAGAATTGCAAAAATCGCTGAAGTTGGAGACTTTTATCTCCCTCACCAGCTTCA
>NW_027033271.1:0-5952 GCF_034236695.1 Oncorhynchus nerka | reverse complement strand
ATAGCTTGTATTTTAGTCTTCCGTAGCTTGTATTGTGGTCTTCCGTAGCTTGTATTGTGGTCTTCCATAGCTTGTATTTTACTCTTCCGTAGCTTGTGTTGTGGTGTTCCGTGGCTTGTATTGTGGTCTTCAGTGGCTTGGTGGTCTTCCTGCTGTATTTATCTTCCATAGCTTGTAGTTTAGTCTTCCGTAGCTTGTGTTGTACGTCTTCCGTGGCTTGTGTTGTGGTCTTCCGTAAGCTTGTAGTTTAGTCTTCCGTGGCTTGTTTTAGTCTTCCGTGGCTTGTAGTTTAGTCTTCTGTAGCTTGTGTTGTGGTCTTCCGTAGCTTGTATTGTGGTCTTCAGCCAGCTTCTATTTTAGTCTTCCGTAGCTTGTGTTGTGGTCTTCGTAGCTTGTGTTGGTGTTCCGTAGCTTGTGTTGTGGTCTTCCGTGGCTTGTGGTCTTCCATAGCTTGTATTTTAGTCTTCTGGCTTGTATTGTAGATCTTCGTGGCTTGTAGCTTGTAGCTTGTAGTTTAGTCTTCATTGTAGTTTAGTCTTCCTTAGCTTGTATTGCTCTTCGTAGCTTTGTTGTTGTGTTCCGTGGCTTGTATTGTGGTCTTCCATGTGTTGTGGTCTTCCATTTGTATTGTGGTCTTCCATAGCTTGTATTTTAGTCTTCTTAGCTTGTGTTGTATTGTTCAAAGCTTGTATTTTAGTCTTCCGTAGCTTGTGTTGTGGTCTTCCGTGGCTTGTGTTGTGGTCTTCCGTAGGTGTTGTGGTCTTCCGTATTATTTGTCTTCGTAGCTTGTGTTGTGGTCTTCCGTAGCTTGTGTTTTAGTCTTCATGCTTAATATTTGGTCTTCGTAAACATATTTTTAGTCTTCAATATTGTGGTCTTCAGTAGCTTGTATTTTAGTCTTCCGTAGCTTGTATTGTGGTCTTCCGTGAGCTTGTGTTTGTTGTCTTCCGTGGCTTGTATTTTAGTCTTCCGTAGCTTGTGTTGTGGTGTTCCGTAGCTTGTATTTTAGTCTTCCGTGAAAAACTTGTATTTTAGTGGTGTTCTTCGTAGCTTGTATTTTAGTCTTCTGTTGTAGCTTGTAGCTTGTATTTTAGTCTTCTGTAGCTTGTCTTGTGGTCTTCCGTAGCTTGTATTGGTCTTCCATGGGTCTTCCATAGCTTTTATTGTGGTCTTCCATATTTTAGTCTTCCGTAGCTTGTATTGTGGTCTTCCACGTAGCTTGGTCTTCCATAGCTTGTGTTGTGGTCTTCTGTGTGTGTTGTGGTCTTCCCGTAGCTTGTATTGTGGTCTTCCGTAGCTTGTGTTGTGGTCTTCCGTAGCTTGTGTTGTGGTCTTCCGTGGCTTGTGTATGGTCTTCCGTAGCTTGTGTTGTGGTGTTCCGTAGCTTGTATTGTGGTCTTCCGTAGCTTGTGTTGTGGTCTTCTGTAGCTTGTAGTTTAGTCTTCCGTAGCTTGTGTTGTGGTCTTCCGTAAGCTTGTAGTTTAGTCTTCCGTAGCTTGTAGTTTAGTCTTCCGTAGCTTGTAGTTTAGTCTTCCGTAGCTTGTGTTGTGGTCTTCCGTAGCTTGTATTCTGGTCTTCCGTAGCTTGTATTTTAGTCTTCCGTAGCTTGTGTTGTGGTCTTCGTAGCTTGTGTTGTGGTCTTCCGTAGTTGTATTGTGGTCTTCCGTAGCTTGTATTTTAGTCTTCCGTAGCTTGTATTGTGGTCTTCCGTAGCTTGTATTGTGGTCTTCCATAGCTTGTATTTTACTCTTCCGTAGCTTGTGTTGTGGTGTTCCGTAGCTTGTATTGTGGTCTTCCGTAGCTTGTATTGTGGTCTTCCATAGCTTGTATTTTAGTCTTCCGTAGCTTGTGTTGTGGTGTTCCGTAGCTTATATTGTGGTCTTCCGTAGCTTGTATTGTGGTCTTCCGTAGCTTGTATTGTGGTCTTCCGTAGCTTGTGTTGTGGTCTTCCGTAGCTTGTGTTGTGGTCTTCCGTAGCTTGTGTTGTGGTCTTCCGTAGCTTGTGTTGTGTCTTCCCGTAGCTTGTAGTTTAGTCTTCCGTAGCTTGTATTGTGGTCTTCTGTAGCTTGTGTTGTGGTCTTCCGTAGCTTGTATTGTGGTCTTCCGTAGCTTGTGTTGTGGTCTTCCGTAGCTTGTGTTGTGGTCTTCCGTAGCTTGTATTGTGGTCTTCCGTAGCTTGTGTTGTGGTCTTCCGTAGCTTGTGTTGTGGTCTTCCGTAGCTTGTGTTGTGGTCTTCCGTAGCTTGTGTTGTGGTCTTCCGTAGCTTGTAGTTTAGTCTTCCGTAGCTTGTGGTCTTCTGTAGCTTGTGTTGGTGGTTCCGTAGCTTGTGTTGTGGTCTTCCGTAGCTTGTGTTGTGGTCTTCCGTAGCTTGTGTTGTGGTCTTCCGTATTTGTAGCTTCCGTAGCTTGTGGTCTTCTGTAGCTTGTGTTGTGGTGTTCCGTAGCTTGTATTGTGGTCTTCCGTAGCTTGTGTTGTGGTGTTCCGTAGCTTGTGTTGTGGTCTTCCGTAGCTTGTATTGTGGTCTTCCGTAGCTTGTGTTGTGGTGTTCCGTAGCTTGTGTTGTTCTCCGTAGCTTGTGCTTGTGGTCTTCCGTAGGTGTTGTGGTCTGTGCTTGTGGTGGTCTTCCGTAGCTTGTATTGTGGTCTTCTGTAGCTTGTGTTGTGGTCTTCCGTAGCTTGTAGTTTAGTCTTCCGTAGCTTGTAGTTTAGTCTTCCGTAGCTTGTAGTTTAGTCTTCCGTAACTTGTAGTTTAGTCTTCCTGTAGCTTGTGTTGTGGTATTCCGTAGCTTGTGTTGTGGTGTTCCGTAGCTTCCTGTTTCACTGAGGGTTTAATAATGAGGTAACAGACATGTAAAATCCATTTCACATCCATCGCCATGGCGAAATCACCATGGCGAAATCACCATGGCGAAAGGCCCTTGGATTGGAACCAAGCCATTTGAGACAAAAAAATAGAGCTCTTTGGCCACACACACCAGGGGGTGGGATTGGCATTGAAAGAGCCATGCATATTAAACACTATGCAGAAAAAGTACCTCATACCTACTACTGTAAAATATATTCTCATGTTATGGGGATGTTTTGATTCCACTGATCCTGGGGCCCTTGTTAAGGGTCAACGGAACCATGAACTCAAAATCAGCCCCAAAAACTCATCCTCATCCAGGAGGCTGAAACATAGCCGCAAGTGGATCTTCCAACAAGAAAACAACTATCTAGCCACCTAGCACCGTTGTTTGGTTAGCGGTGTTTCAGTTGCACAGCCACCTAGCACTGTAGTTTGGTTAGCAGTGTTTCAGTAGTACAGCCAGCTAGCACTGTTGTTTGGTTAGCGGTGTTTCAGTAGTACAGCCACCTAGCTCTGTTGTTTGGTTAGCGGTGTTTCAGTAGTACAGCCACCTAGCTCTGTTGTTTGGTTAGCAGTGTTTCAGTAGTACAGCCAGCTAGCTGTGCTTGCTAGTGTTTCAGTAGTACAGCCAGCTAGTGTTAGCAGTAGCCAGCAGCACAGCCACCTAGTGCTGCTGTTTGGTTAGCGGTGTTTCAGTAGTACAGCCACCTAGCTCTGTTGTTTGGTTAGCGGTGTTTCAGTAGTACAGCCACCTAGCGCTGTTGTTTGGTTAGGGTTAGCTGTGCTTCGCAGTACACCTAGCTCTGTTGTTTGGTTAGCGGTGTTTCAGTAGTACAGCCACCTAGCTCTGTTGTTTGGTTAGCGGTGTTTCAGTAGTACAGCCACCTAGCACTGCTGTTGTTTGGTTAGCAGTGTTTCAGTAGTACAGCCACCTAGCGCTGTAGTTTGGTTAGCAGTGTTTCTGTAGTACAGCCACCTAGCTCTGCTGTTGTTTGGTTAGCAGTGTTTCAGTAGTACAGCCACCTAGCACTGCTGTTGTTTGGTTAGCAGTGTTTCTGTAGTACAGCCACCTAGCACTGTTGTTTGGTTAGCAGTGTTCAGTAGCACAGCCACCTAGCACTGTAGTTTGGTTAGCAGTGTTTCAGTAGCACAGCCACCTAGCACTGTAGTTTGGTTAGCGGTGTTTCAGTAGTACAGCCACCTAGCACTGTAGTTTGGTTAGCAGTGTTTCTGTAGTACAGCCACCTAGCTCTGTTGTTTGGTTAGCGGTGTTTCAGTAGTACAGCCACCTAGCACTGTTGTTTGGTTAGCAGTGTTTCAGTAGTACAGCCACCTAGCTCTGTTGTTTGGTTAGCAGTGTTTCAGTAGTACAGCCACCTAGCACTGTTGTTTGGTTAGCAGTGTTCCTGTAGTACAGCCACCTAGCCCTGTTGTTTGGTTAGCAGTGTTTCAGTAGTACAGCCACCTAGCACTGCTGTTGTTTGGTTAGCAGTGTTTCTGTAGTACAGCCACCTAGCACTGTTGTTTGGTTAGCAGTGTTTCTGTAGTACAGCCACCTAGCACTGCTGTTGTTTGGTTAGCAGTGTTTCTCAGGGAAGCACCCCACTGTAGTTTGGTTAGCGGTGTTTCAGTAGTACAGCCACCTAGCACTGTAGTTTGGTTAGCAGTGTTTCAGTAGTACAGCCACCTAGCTCTGTTGTTTGGTTAGCAGTGTTTCAGTAGTACAGCCACCTAGCTCTGTTGTTTGGTTAGCAGTGTTTCTGTAGTACAGCCACCTAACTCTGTTGTTTGGTTAGCGGTGTTTCAGTAGTACAGCCACCTAGCACTGTTGTTTGGTTAGAGGTTAGCGGTGTTTCAGTAGTACAGCCACCTAGCTCTGTTGTTTGGTTAGCAGTGTTTCTGTAGTACAGCCACCTAACTCTGTTGTTTGGTTAGCGGTGTTTCAGTAGTACAGCCACCTAGCCCTGTTGTTTGGTTAGCGGTGTTTCAGTTGAGTCTCTGTTCTACTGTAACCCTCTCCTCCAGTCTCTAATGAGTCCCTGTTCAACTGTAACCCTCTCCTCCAGTCTCTAAAGGCCTTGAGTCCCTGTTCTACTGTAATCCTCTCCTCCAGTCTCTAAAGGCCTTGAGTCCCTGTTCTACTGTAATCCTCTCCTCCAGTCTCTAAAGGCCTTGAGTCCCTGTTCTACTGTAACCCTCTCCTCCAGTCTCTAAAGGCCTTGAGTCCCTGTTCTACTGTAACCCTCTCCTCCAGTCTCTAAAGGCCTTGAGTCCCTGTTCTACTGTAATCCTCTCCTCCAGTCTCTAAAGGCCTTGAGTCCCTGTTCTACTGTAAACCTCTCCTCCAGTCTCTAAAGGCCTTGAGTCCCTGTTCTACTGTAACCCTCTCGTCCAGTCTCTAAAGGCCTTGAGTCCCTGTTCTACTGTAACCCTCTCCTCCAGTCTCTAAAGGCCTTGAGTCCCTGTTCTACTGTAACCCTCTCCTCCAGTCTCTAAAGGCCTTGAGTCCCTGTTCTACTGTAATCCTCTCCTCCAGTCTCTAAAGGCCTTGAGTCTCTGTTCTACTGTAACCCTCTCCTCCAGTCTCTAAAGGCCTTGATCCCTGTTCTACTGTAATCCTCTCCTCCAGTCTCTAAATGCCTTGAGTCTCTGTTCTACTGTAATCCTCTCCTCCAGTCTCTAAAGGCCTTGAGTCCCTGTTCTACTGTAACCCTCTCCTCCAGTCTCTAAAGGCCTTGAGTCCCTGTTCTACTGTAATCCTCTCCTCCAGTCTCTAAAGGCCTTGAGTCCCTGTTCTACTGTAATCCTCTCCTCCTGTATCTATGGTCTCTAAAGGCCCTGAGTCCCTGTTCTACTGTAATCCTCTCCTCCAGTCTCTAAAGGCCTTGAGTCCCTGTTCTACTGTAACCCTCTCCTCCAGTCTCTAAAGGCCTTGAGTCTCTGTTCTACTGTAATCCTCTCCTCCAGTCTCTAAAGGCCTTGAGTCCCTGTTCTACTGTAATCCTCTCCTCCAGGTCTCTAAAGGCCTTGAGTCCCTGTTCTACTGTAATCCTCTCCTCCAGTCTCTAAGAGGCCTTGGCAGTCCCTGTTCTGCTGTAATCCTCT
>NW_027033270.1:0-5950 GCF_034236695.1 Oncorhynchus nerka | reverse complement strand
TATTGTTCAGTCTTCCATAACACTATATAGACCATAAGGCCTAGCCAGGCAGGCAGCATGGAGGTCATACAGTCTTCCATAACACTATATAGACCATAAGGCCTAGCCAGGCAGGCAGCGTGGAGGACATACAGAGAGTATTGTTCAGTCTTCCATAACACTATATAGACCATAAGGCCCTAGCCAGGCAGGCAGCATGGAGGTCATACAGTCTTCCATAACACTATATAGACCATAAGGCCCTAGCCAGGCAGGCAGCATGGAGGACATACATCTCCTACCACGTCACAGTTTCCCCGGCTATTTTCTCTCATGAATAGATGGCATTTGTTTACAGCTTGTGGTTATTTCACATCCAGCCAACTCTGTGTGTGGGAGTAGTTGAAATTCAATCTAACAAGCAGTACAGAATTTGTACAGTTGCATACTGACACATATTGGGCCTACAGTATTTTAAACGTGTAATGTTTTTAAATAAAATAGCAGAATGTTATTTGAACTCTGTAAAAATTAACAGGTGGACTCCTGTCAAATGTAGGACACCTACACTTCCTGTGTGTGTGTGTGTATATGTGTGTGGGTGTGGGTCTGTGTGTGTGTGTGGATCTGTGTGTGGGTCTGTGTGTGGGTCTGTGTGTGGGTCTGTGTGTGGGTCTTCTCCAAGAAGAGCGGTGTGTGTGTGTGTGTGTGTGTGTGTGTGTGTGTGTGTATATGCGCGCGCACAGTGCTTGGCAGTACTGTAGTTGTGTAAATGAAGATACAGTGAACATTACCGTGGCCGTGGTTTGATTGAATATTCCCTGTAGTCATCATTGGACCGTCGTGTTCATTCACATTAATGCATGTGGACGTGGCTGTTGGGGCTGTAGTGTAGAATGTATTCACTCTGACACGTTAATGCATGTGGACGTGGCTGTTGGGGCTGTAGTGTAGAATGTATTCACTCTGACACGTTAATGCATGTGGACGTGGCTGTTGGGGCTGTAGTGTAGAATGTATTCACTCTGACACGTTAATGCATGTGGACGTGGCTGTTGGGGCTGTAGTGTAGAATGTATTCACTCTGACACGTTAATGCATGTGGACGTGGCTGTTGGGGCTGTAGTGTAGAATGTATTCACTCTGACACGTTAATGCATGTGGACGTGGCTGTTGGGGCTGTAGTGTAGAATGTATTCACTCTGACACGTTAATGCATGTGGCTGTTGGGGCTGTAGTGTAGAATGTATTCACTCTGACACGTTAATGCATGTGGACGTGGCTGTTGGGGCTGTAGTGTAGAATGTATTCACTCTGACACGTTAATGCATGTGGACGTGGCTGTTGGGGCTGTAGTGTAGAATGTATTCACTCTGACACGTTAATGCATCTGGACGTGGCTGTTGGGGCTGTAGTGTAGTAGAATGTATTCACTCTGACACGTTAATGCATGTGGACGTGGCTGTTGGGGCTGTAGTGTAGAATGTATTCACTCTGACACGTTAATGCATGTGGACGTGGCTGTTGGGGCTGTAGTGTAGAATGCATTCACTCTGACATTCATGTTGTTTACTACACGTCCAGGATGGTAAAGCCACGTCATCCGTCTGTTGGGCCAGAAAATCAACAAACAGTGACATGTCATCTAATGTGGTACTGATTGAAATCTAGCAGGGCTTTTCTGCCCAAACACAGGTTGATCTGGGCATAGAGTCCATCCAACTCACAATGTTGATACAGACATGTCATTTAATGGGATCAAAATCACGTCATGGACTTTAATCACGTCACAATGTCATCTTTTATCTAGGATATAGTACAGTATGTAGGCCTGTCCAACCACAGCAGGTGTAGAGGCAGTATGTAGGCCTGTCCAACCACAGCAGTATGTAGGCCTGTCCAATCACAGCAGTATGTAGGCCTGTCCAATCACAGCAGTATGTAGGCCTGTCCAACCACAGCAGGTGTAGAGGCAGTATATAGGCCTGTCCAACCACAGCAGGTGTAGAGGCAGTATATAGGCCTGTCCAACCACAGCAGGTGTAGAGGCAGTATATAGGCCTGTCCAATCACAGCAGTATGTAGGCCTGTCCAATCACAGCAGTATGTAGGCCTGTCCAATCACAGCAGGTGTAGAGGCAGTATGTAGGCCTGTCCAACCACAGCAGTATGTAGGCCTGTCCAACCACAGCAGTATGTAGGCCTGTCCAACCACAGCAGGTGTAGAGGCAGTATGTAGGCCTGTCCAACCACAGCAGTATGTAGGCCTGTCCAACCACAGCAGTATGTAGGCCTGTCCAATCACAGCAGTATGTAGGCCTGTCCAACCACAGCAGGTGTAGAGGCAGTATGTAGGCCTGTCCAACCACAGCAGTATGTAGGCCTGTCCAACCACAGCAGTATGTAGGCCTGTCCAATCACAGCAGTATGTAGGCCTGTTCAACCACAGCAGGTGTAGAGGCAGTATATAGGCCTGTCCAATCACAGCAGTATGTAGGCCTGTCCAATCACAGCAGGTGTAGAGGCAGTATGTAGGCCTGTCCAACCACAGCAGTATGTAGGCCTGTCCAACCACAGCAGTATGTAGGCCTGTCCAACCACAGCAGTATGTAGGCCTGTCCAACCACAGCAGTATGTAGGCCTGTCCAACCACAGCAGTATGTAGGCCTGTCCAACCACAGCAGTATGTAGGCCTGTCCAACCACAGCAGTATGTAGGCCTGTCCAACCACAGCAGGTGTAGAGGCAGTATGTAGGCCTGTCCAACCACAGCAGTATGTAGGCCTGTCCAACCACAGCAGTATGTAGGCCTGTCCAACCACAGCAGTATGTAGGCCTGTCCAACCACAGCAGTATGTAGGCCTGTCCAACCACAGCAGTATGTAGGCCTGTCCAACCACAGCAGTATGTAGGCCTGTCCAACCACAGCAGGTGTAGAGGCAGTATGTAGGCCTGTCCAACCACAGCAGTATGTAGGCCTGTCCAACCACAGCAGTATGTAGGCCTGTCCAACCACAGCAGGTGTAGAGGCAGTATGTAGGCCTGTCCAATCACATCAGGTGTAGAGGCAGTATGTAGGCCTGTCCAACCACAGCAGGTGTAGAGGCAGTATGTAGGCCTGTCCAACCACAGCAGGTATAGAGGCAGTATGTAGGCCTGTCCAACCACAGCAGGTATAGAGGCAGTATGTAGGCCTGTCCAACCACAGCAGGTATAGAGGCAGTATGTAGGGCTGTCCAACCACAGCAGGTATAGAGGCAGTATGTAGGCCTGTCCTGCTACACGAACCACAGCAGGTGTCAGAGGCAGTATGTGAGGCCTGTCCAACCACAGCAGTATGTAGGCCTGTCCAACCACAGCAGGTGTAGAGGCAGTATGTAGGCCTGTCCAACCACAGCAGGTGTAGAGGCAGTATGTAGGCCTGTCCAACCACAGCAGGTATAGAGGCAGTATGTAGGCCTGTCCAACCACAGCAGGTATAGAGGCAGTATGTAGGGCTGTCCAACCACAGCAGGTATAGAGGCAGTATGTGGGCCTGTCCTGCTACACGAACCACAGCAGGTGTCGAGGCAGTATGTAGGCCTGTCCAACCACAGCAGTATGTAGGCCTGTCCAACCACAGCAGGTGTAGAGGCAGTATGTAGGCCTGTCCAACCACAGCAGGTGTAGAGGCAGTATGTAGGCCTGTCCAACCACAGCAGGTATAGAGGCAGTATGTAGGCCTGTCCAACCACAGCAGTATGTAGGGCTGTTCAACCACAGCAGGTATAGAGGCAGTATGTAGGCCTGTCCAACCACAGCAGTATGTAGGCCTGTCCAACCACAGCAGTATGTAGGCCTGTCCAACCACAGCAGTATGTAGGCCTGTCCAACCACAGCAGGTATAGAGGCAGTATGTAGGGCTGTTCAACCACAGCAGGTATAGAGGCAGTATGTAGGCCTGTCCAACCACAGCAGGTGTAGAGGCAGTATGTAGGGCTGTTCAACCACAGCAGGTATAGAGGCAGTATGTAGGGCTGTTCAACCACAGCAGGTATAGAGGCAGTATGTATGCCTGTCCAACCATAGCAGTATGTAGGCCTGTCCAACCACAGCAGTATGTAGGCCTGTCCAACCACAGTGGGTATAGAGGCAGTATGTAGGCCTGTCCTGCTACACGAACCACAGCAGGTGTCGAGGCAGTATGTAGGCCTGTCCAACCACAGCAGTATGTAGGCCTGTCCAATCACAGCAGTATGTAGGCCTGTCCAACCACAGCAGGTGTAGAGGCAGTATGTAGGCCTGTCCAATCACAGCAGGTGTAGAGGCAGTATATAGGCCTGTCCAATCACAGCAGTATGTAGGCCTGTCCAATCACAGCAGGTGTAGAGGCAGTATGTAGGCCTGTCCAACCACAGCAGTATGTAGCAGGTGTAGAGGCAGCAGGTGTAGAGGCAGCAGGTGTAGAGGCAGCAGGTGTAGAGGCAGCAGGTGTAGAGGCAGCAGGTGTAGAGGCAGCAGGTGTAGAGGCAGTCACAGTTAAAACATCAACACCAGAGGAGTTCAGCACCTTTAATCACCCAGAACGTCGAATATCGTGGGATGACCAGTGGGTATACAGTATAAATATACAGTGATAGTATATCGTGGGATGACCAGTGGATATACAGTGATAGTATATCGTGGGATGACCAGTGGATATACAGTGATAGTATATCGTGGGATGACCAGTGGATATACAGTATAAATATACAGTGATAGTATATCGTGGGATGACCCAGCAAACCAAACACGTGGCTGAGCCCCCTCAAGCAACAACCGGAACATCGTGGCTGCTTCACCGGGCACCAAGCAGCCAAATCTCTGGACATGGAATAGACCTACCTAGATCCTGGGCACGATGTTAATACAGGCAACCATCTAGTACTGGGCAGTACTTATGGAGGCCTGACCTAGTACTGGGCAGTACGTAGGGAGGCCTGACCTAGTACTGGGCAGTACTTATGGGGGCCTGACCTAGTACTGGGCAGTACTTATGGAGGCCTGACCTAGTACTGGGCAGTACTTATGGAGGCCTGACCTAGTACTGGGCAGTACGTGTGGAGGCCTGACCTAGTACTGGGCAGTACGTAGGGAGGCCTGACCTAGTACTGGGCAGTACGTAGGGAGGCCTGACCTAGTACTGGGCAGTACGTAGGGAGGCCTGACCTAGTACTGGGCCGTACGTAGGGAGGCCTGACCTGGTACTGGGCAGTACGTAGGGAGGCCTGACCTGGTACTGGGCAGTACGTAGGGAGGCCTGACCTGGTACTGGGCCGTACGTAGGGAGGCCTGACCTGGTACTGGGCAGTACGTAGGGAGGCCTGACCTGGTACTGGGCAGTACGTAGGGAGGCCTGACCTGGTACTGGGCCGTACGTAGGGAGGCCTGACCTGGTACTGGGCCGTACGTAGGGAGGCCTGACCTGGTACTGGGCCGTACGTAGGGAGGCCTGACCTGGTACTGGGCAGTACGTATTGAGGCCTGACCTAGTACTGGGCAGTACGTATTGAGGCCTGACCTAGTACTGGGCAGTACGTAGGGAGGCCTGACCTGGTACTGGGCAGTACGTAGGGAGGCCTGACCTGGTACTGGGCAGTACGTAGGGAGGCCTGACCTGGTACTGGGCAGTACGTAGGAGGCCTGACCTGGTACTGGGCAGTACGTAGGGAGGCCTGACCTGGTACTGGGCAGTACGTAGGAGGCCTGACCTAGTACTGGGCAGTACGTGTTGAGGCCTGACCTGGTACTGGGCAGTACGTATGGAGGCCTGACCTGGTACTGGGCAGTGCGTAGGGAGGCCTGACCTGGTACTGGGCGTGCGTAGGAGGCCTGACCTAGTACTGGGCAGTACGTGGAGGCCTGACCTGGTACTGGGCATGTGGAGGCCTGACCTAGTACTGGGCAGTACGTATGGAGGCCTGACCTAGTACTGGCAGTACGTGGAGCGACTG
>NW_027033269.1:0-5948 GCF_034236695.1 Oncorhynchus nerka | reverse complement strand
AGTCTACTGTACAGTACACCTAGGGCTGGGTCAGTCTACTGTACAGTATACCTAGGGCTGGGTCAGTCTACTGTACAGTATACCTAGGGCTGGGTCAGTCTATAGTACAGTATACCTAGGGCTGGGTCAGTCTACAGTGTACCTAGGGCTGGGTCAGTCTCACAGTATGCCTAGGGCTGGGTCAGTCTACAGTATACCTAGGGCTGGGTCAGTCTACTGTACAGTATACCTAGGGCTGGGTCAGTCTACAGTATACCTAGGGCTGGGTCAGTCTACAGTACAGTATACCTATGGCTGGGTCAGTCTACAGTATACCTACGGCTGGGTCAGTCTACTGTACAGTATACCTAGGGCTGGGTCAGTCTACTGTACAGTATACCTAGGGCTGGGTCAGTCTACAGTACAGTATACCTAGGGCTGGGTCAGTCTACCGTACAGTATGCCTAGGGCTGGGTCAGTCTACTGTACAGTATACCTAGGGCTGGGTCAGTCTACTGTACAGTATACCTAGGGCTGGGTCAGTCTACTGTACAGTATACCTAGGGCTGGGTCAGTCTACTGTACAGTATACCTAGGGCTGGGTCAGTCTACAGTGTACCTAGGGCTGGGTCAGTCTACAGTACAGTATACCTAGGGCTGGGTCAGTCTACAGTACAGTATACCTAGGGCTGGGTCAGTCTACTGTACAGTATACCTAGGGCTGGGTCAGTCTACTGTACAGTATACCTAGGGCTGGGTCAGTCTACTGTACAGTATACCTAGGGCTGGGTCAGTCTACAGTACAGTATACCTAGGGCTGGGTCAGTCTACAGATGATACCTAGGGCTGGGTCAGTCTACAGTACAGTATACCTAGGGCTGGGTCAGTCTACAGTACAGTACCTAGGGCTGGGTCAGTCTACTGTACCAGTATACCTAGGGCTGGGTCAGTCTACTGTACAGTATACCTAGGGCTGGGTCAGTCTACTGTACAGTATACCTAGGGCTGGGTCAGTCTGACAGTATACCTAGGGCTGGGTCAGTCTACTGTACAGTATACCTAGGGCTGGGTCAGTCTACTGTACAGTATACCTAGGGCTGGGTCAGTCTACAGTACAGTATACCTAGGGCTGGGTCAGTCTACCGTACAGTATACCTAGGGCTGGGTCAGTCTACAGTACAGTATGCCTAGGGCTGGGTCAGTCTACTGTACAGTATACCTAGGGCTGGGTCAGTCTACTGTACAGTATACCTAGGGCTGGGTCAGTCTACTGTACAGTATACCTAGGGCTGGGTCAGTCTACAGTAAGTACCTAGGGCTGGGTCAGTCTACAGTACAGTATACCTAGGGCTGGGTCAGTCTACAGTACAGTATACCTAGGGCTGGGTCAGTCTACAGTACAGTATACCTAGGGCTGGGTCAGTCTACTGTACAGTATACCTAGGGCTGGGTCAGTCTACAGTACAGAATGCCTAGGGCTGGGTCAGTCTACAGTACAGTATACCTAGGGCTGGGTCAGTCTACTGTTCAGTATACCTAGGGCTGGGTCAGTCTACTGTACAGTATACCTAGGGCTGGGTCAGTCTACTGTACAGTATACCTAGGGCTGGGTCAGTCTACAGTACAGTATACCTAGGGCTGGGTCAGTCTACAGTGTACCTAGGGCTGGGTCAGTCTACAGTATACCTAGGGCTGGGTCAGTCTACAGTACAGTATACCTAGGGCTGGGTCAGTCTACAGTACAGTATACCTAGGGCTGGGTCAGTCTACAGTACAGTATACCTAGGGCTGGGTCAGTCTACAGTACAGTATACCTAGGGCTGGGTCAGTCTACTGTACAGTATACCTAGGGCTGGGTCAGTCTCGTACAGTGTACCTAGGGCTGGGTCAGTCTACAGTACAGTATACCTAGGGCTGGGTCAGTCTACTGTACAGTATACCTAGGGCTGGGTCAGTCTACTGTACAGTATAACTAGGGCTGGGTCAGTCTACTGTACAGTATACCTAGGGCTGGGTCAGTCTACAGTATACCTAGGGCTGGGTCAGTCTACTGTACAGTATACCTAGGGCTGGGTCAGTCTACAGTACAGTATACCTAGGGCTGGGTCAGTCTACTGTACAGTATACCTAGGGCTGGGTCAGTCTCACAGTATACCTAGGGCTGGGTCAGTCTACTGTACAGTATACCTAGGGCTGGGTCAGTCTACAGTACAGTATACCTAGGGCTGGGTCAGTCTACTGTACAGTATACCTAGGGCTGGGTCAGTCTACAGTGTACCTAGGGCTGGGTCAGTCTACAGTACAGTATACCTAGGGCTGGGTCAGTCTACAGTACAGCATGCCTAGGGCTGGGTCAGTCTACTGTCCAGTATACCTAGGGGTGGGTCAGTCTACAGTATACCCAGGGCTGGGTCAGTCTATAGTATACCTAGGGCTGGGTCAGTCTACTGTACAGTATACCTAGGGCTGGGTCAGTCTACTGTACAGTATACCTAGGGCTGGGTCAGTCTACAGTACAGTATACCTAGGGCTGGGTCAGTCTACAGTACAGTATACCTAGGGCTGGGTCAGTCTACTGTACAGTTTGCCTAGGGCTGGGTCAGTCTACAGTATACCTACGTCTGTGTCAGTCTACAGTATACCTAGGGCTGGGTCAGTCTACTGTTCAGTATGCCTAGGGCTGGGTCAGTCTACTGTACAGTATACCTAGGGCTGGGTCAGTCTACAGTACAGTATGCCTATGGCTGGGTCAGTCTACAGTACACCTAGGGCTGGGTCAGTCTACAGTGTACCTAGGGCTGGGTCTGTCTACAGTACAGTATACCTAGGGCTGGGTCAGTCTACTGTACAGTTTACCTAGGGCTGGGTCAGTCTACAGTACAGTATACCTTGGGCTGGGTCAGTATACTGTACAGTATACCTAGGGCTGGGTCAGTCTACTGTACAGTATAACTAGGGCTGGGTCAGTCTACTGTACAGTATACCTAGGGCTGGGTCAGTCTACAGTATACCTAGGGCTGGGTCAGTCTACTGTACAGTATACCTAGGGCTGGGTCAGTCTACAGTACAGTATACCTAGGGCTGGGTCAGTCTACAGTACAGTATAACTAGGGCTGGGTCAGTCTACTGTACAGTATACCTAGGGCTGGGTCAGTCTACAGTGTACCTAGGGCTGGGTCAGTCTACAGTACAGTATACCTAGGGCTGGGTCAGTCTACAGTACAGCATGCCTAGGGCTGGGTCAGTCTACTGTCCAGTATACCTAGGGGCTGGGTCAGTCTACAGTATACCTAGGGCTGGGTCAGTCTACTGTACAGTATACCTAGGGCTGGGTCAGTCTACTAGTACAGTATACCTAGGGCTGGGTCAGTCTACAGTACAGTATACCTAGGGCTGGGTCAGTCTACTGTACAGTTTGCCTAGGGCTGGGTCAGTCTACAGTATACCTAGGGCTGGGTCAGTCTACTGTTCAGTATGCCTAGGGCTGGGTCAGTCTACTGTACAGTATACCTAGGGCTGGGTCAGTCTACAGTACAGTATGCCTAGGGCTGGGTCAGTCTACAGTATACCTAGGGCTGGGTCAGTCTACAGTGTACCTAGGGCTGGGTCTGTCTACAGTACAGTATACCTAGGGCTGGGTCAGTCTACTGTACAGTTTACCTAGGGCTGGGTCAGTCTACAGTACAGTATACCTTGGGCTGGGTCAGTCTACTGTACAGTATACCTAGGGCTGGGTCAGTCTACTGTACAGTGTACCTAGGGCTGGGTCAGTCTACGTACAGTATACCTATGGGCTGGGTCAGTCTACTGTACAGTATACCTAGGGCTGGGTCTGTCTACAGTACAGTGTACCTAGGGCTGGGTCAGTCTACTGTACAGTATGCCTAGGGCTGGGTCAGTCTACTGTACAGTATACCTACGGCTGGGTAAGTCTATAGTACAGTATACCTAGGGCTGGGTCAGTCTGCAGTGTACCTAGGGCTGGGTCAGTCTCACAGTATGCCTAGGGCTGGGTCAGTCTACAGTATACCTAGGGCTGGGTCAGTCTACTGTACAGTATACCTAGGGCTGGGTCAGTCTACAGTATACCTACGGCTGGGTCAGTCTACAGTACAGTATACCTATGGCTGGGTCAGTCTACAGTACAGTATACCTAGGGCTGGGTCAGTCTACAGTACAGTATGCCTAGGGCTGGGTCAGTCTCACAGTATACCTAGGGCTGGGTCAGTCTACCTAGGGCTGGGTCTGTCTACAGTACAGTATACCTAGGGCTGGGTCAGTCTACTGTACAGTTTACCTAGGGCTGGGTCAGTCTACAGTACAGTATACCTTGGGCTGGGTCAGTCTACTGTACAGTATACCTAGGGCTGGGTCAGTCTACTGTACAGTATACCTAGGGCTGGGTCAGTCTACTGTACAGTATACCTACGGCTGGGTAAGTCTATAGTACAGTATACCTAGGGCTGGGTCAGTCTGCAGTGTACCTAGGGCTGGGTCAGTCTACAGTATGCCTAGGGCTGGGTCAGTCTACAGTATACCTAGGGCTGGGTCAGTCTACTGTACAGTATACCTAGGGCTGGGTCAGTCTACAGTATACCTACGGCTGGGTCAGTCTACAGTACAGTATACCTATGGCTGGGTCAGTCTACAGTACAGTATACCTAGGGCTGGGTCAGTCTACTGTACAGTATACCTAGGGGTGGGTCAGTCTACTGTACAGTATACCTAGGACTGGGTCAGTCTACAGTACAGTATACCTAGGGCTGGGTCAGTCTACTGTACAGTATACCTAGGGCTGGGTCAGTCTACAGTACAGTATACCTAGGGCTGGGTCAGTCTACTGTACAGTATACCTAGGGCTGGGTCAGTCTACTGTACAGTATACCTAGGGCTGGGTCAGTCTACAGTGTACCTAAGGCTGGGTCAGTCTACAGTACAGTATACCTAGGGCTAGGTCAGTCTACGGTACAGTATACCTAGGGCTGGGTCAGTCTACTGTACAGTTTGCCATGGGCTGGGTCAGTCTACAGTACAGTATACCTAGGGCTGGGTCAGTCTACTGTACAGTTTGCCATGGGCTGGGTCAGTCTACAGTATACCTAGCGTGCTGGGTCAGTCTACAGTATACCTAGGGCTGGGTCAGTCTACAGTGTACCTAGGGCTGGGTCAGTCTACTGTACAGTATACCTAGGGCTGGGTCAGTCTACAGTATACCTACGGCTGGGTCAGTCTACAGTACAGTATACCTAGGGCTGGGTCAGTCTACTGTACAGTATACCTAGGGGTGGGTCAGTCTACTGTACAGTATACCTAGGACTGGGTCAGTCTACAGTACAGTATACCTAGGGCTGGGTCAGTCTACTGTACAGTATACCTAGGGCTGGGTCAGTCTACAGTACAGTATACCTAGGGCTGGGTCAGTCTACTGTACAGTATACCTAGGGCTGGGTCAGTCTACAGTCTACCTAGGGCTGGGTCAGTCTACAGTACAGTATACCTAGGGCTAGGTCAGTCTACAGTACAGTATACCTAGGGCTGGGTCAGTCTACAGTACAGTATACCTAGGGCTGGGTCAGTATACAGTACAGTATACCTAGGGCTGGGTCAGTCTACAGTACAGTATACCTAGGGCTGGGTCAGTCTACTGTACAGTTTGCCTAGGGCTGGGTCAGTCTACAGTATACCTACGTCTGGGTCAGTCTACAGTATACCTAGGGCTGGGTCAGTCTACTGTTCAGTATGCCTAGGGCTGGGTCAGTCTACTGTACAGTATACCTAGGGCTGGGTCAGTCTACAGTATACCTAGGGCTGGGTCAGTCTACAGTGTACCTAGGGCTGGGTCTGTCTACAGTACAGTATACCTAGGGCTGGGTCAGTCTACTGTACAGTTTACCTAGGGCTGGGTCTGTCTACAGTACAGTATACCTTGGGCTGGGTCAGTCTACTGTACAGTACACCTAGGGCTGGGT
>NW_027033268.1:0-5948 GCF_034236695.1 Oncorhynchus nerka | reverse complement strand
AGAGACAGAGGGCAGAGACATAGAGACAGAGACAGGGGCAGAGACAGGGCATGAGAGACACGGCAGGGACAGAGGCAGGGGCATGAGGACAGAGACAGTGGGCAGAGACATGGGAGCAGAGACATAGGGCAGAGACAGGGGCAGGAGACAGGGTAGAGAGACACAGAGACAGAGAGACATAGATGCACAGAGACAGGGCAGAGACAGGGAGAGAGACATGGGACAGAGACAGGACAGAGAGGACAGGGAGTCAGAGACAGGGGTAGATGTGTGGACAGAGACAGGGGCAGAGACAGGGACAGTAGAGACAGGGACAGAGACAGGGACAGAGACAGGGACAGAGACATGGGACAGAGACAGGGACAGGGACAGAGACAGGGGGCAGAGAACATGGGACAGAGACAGGGACAGAGACATAGGGCAGAGACAGGACAGAGACGGACAGAGACAGGACAGAGACAGAGGGCAGAGACAGAGACAGGACAGAGAGACAGGGACAGAGACAGGGACAGAGACATGGGCAGAGACACAGGCAGAGAGACAGGGACAGGGGCATTATGAGGGACAGGGGACAGGGACAGAGACATGGGCATGAGACATAGGGACAGAGACAGGGACAGAGACAGGGACAGACGTAGCACAGGGGCAGAGACAGTGGACAGAGACATGGGGCAGAGACAGGGACAGAGACATAGGAGCAGAGACAGGGGCAGAGACAGGACAGAGACAGGGGCAGACACAGGGCAGAGACAGGGACAGAGACGAGGCAGGGCAGAGACAGGGACAGAGACATAGAGCAGAGACAGGGACAGAGACATGGGACAGAGACAGAGGACAGAGACAGGGCAGAGACAGGGACAGAGACATAGAGGCAGAGACAGGGACAGAGACAGGGACAGAGACATGGGCAGAGACAGGGACAGAGACAGGACAGGGACAGAGACATAGGGCAGAGACAGGGACAGAGACAGCAGAGACAGGGACAGAGACATAGGGCAGAGACAGGGGCAGAGACAGGGAAAGAGACATGGGCAGAGACAGGGACAGAGACATAGGGCAGAGACAGGGACAGAGACATAGGGCAGAGACAGGGACAGAGACAGGGAGAGAGACAGAGACAGGGACAGAGACAGAGACAGAGACAGGGGCAGAGACGGGACGAGAGACAGGGACAGAGACAGAGGACAGAGACAGGGACAGAGACAGGGACAGAGACATGGGCAGAGACAGGGAGAGGACAGAGACGGGAGAGACAGGGACAGAGACAGGGAGAGAGACAGGGACAGGAGACAGAGAGCAGAGACAGGGACAGAGACAGAGACAGGACAGGACAGAGACATAGGGCAGAGACAGGGACAGAGACAGGGACAGAGACAGGGAGGCAGAGACATAGGCAGAGACAGGGACAGAGACAGAGAGCAGAGACAGGGACAGAGAGACAGGGAGCAGAGACAGGGACAGAGACAGAGGGAGAGACAGGAGAGAGACAGGGACAGGGACGAGAGACAGGGACAGAGACATGGGCAGAGACAGGGACAGAGACATAGGGCAGAGGACAGTGGACAGAGACAGGGACAGAGACATAGGGCAGAGACAGAGGACAGGGACAGAGACAGGGCAGAGACAGGGACAGAGACAAGAGCAGAGACAGGGACAGAGACATGGGGCAGAGACAGGGACAGAGACAGGGACAGAGACAGGGACAGAGACAGGACAGAGACTAGGGCAGAGACAGGGACAAGGACAGAGACAGGACAGAGACTGGGGCAGAGACAGGGACAGAGACAGGGACAGAGACAGGGACAGAGACATGGGCAGAGACAGGGACAGAGACAGGGACAGAGACATAGGACAGAGACAGGGACAGAGACAGAGGACAGAGAGAGAGGGCAAGGAGACAGAGACAGAGAGAGAGAGACAGAGAGAGAGAGAGAGACAGAGAGAGAGACAGAGAGAGCAGACAGAGACAGAGGAAGACAGAGACAGGGACAGAGACAGGAGAGACAAAGGACAGAGACAGAGGACAGCAGAGAGAGAGAGAGCAGAGAGACAGAGAGACAGAGAGAGAGAGAGAGACAGAGACAGGACAGAGAGAGAGAGAAACAGAGAGACAGAGACAGAGAGAGAGAGACAGAGAGAGACAGAGACAGAGACAGAGACAGAGACAGAGAGAGAGAGACAGAGACAGAGACAGGGCAGAGACAGAGACAGAGAGAGAGACAGAGACAGAGACAGAGACAGGGACAGAGAGAGACAGAGAGAGACAGAGACAGAGACAGAGAGAGAGAGAGACAGAGGACAGAGAGAGACAGAGACAGAGACAGAGACAGGGACAGAGACAGAGACAGAGACAGGACAGAGACAGGGGAGACAGAGATGGGACAGACAGAGACAGAGACAGAGAGAGGGAGAGAAGAGACAGATAGGCAGAGACAGAGAGACAGAGACAGGACAGAGACAGAGACCTCAGAGACAGAGGACAGAGACAGAGGACAAGACATAGGAGTAGAGAGAGAGACAAGGGAGAGACAGAGGACAGAGAGACAGAGAGACAGAGACGAGAGAGAGAGAGAGAGAGAGACAGAGACAGAGACAGAGAGAGACAGAGACAGGGAGACAGAGAGAGAGAGAGAGACAGAGACAGAGACAGAGAGAGAGAGACAGAGACAGAGACAAGAGAGAGAGACAGAGACAGAGACAGAGACAGAGAGAGAGAGACAGAGACAGAGACAGAGAGAGAGAGAGAGAGAGAGAGAGGGCAGGGGGCAGAGACAGAGAGAGAGACAGGGACAGAGACATGAGCAGAGACAGGGACAGAGACAGGAGAGAGAGACAGGGACAGAGACAGGGACAGAGACAGGGACAGAGACATAGGGCAGAGACAGGAGACAGAGACATAGGGCAAGAGACAGGGACAGAGACATGGGCAGAGACAGGGACAGAGACAGGACAGAGACATAGGGCAGAGACAGGGACAGAGACATAGAGCAGAGACAGGGACAGAGACATAGAGCAGAGACAGGGACAGAGACAGGGCAGAGACAGGACAGAGACAGAGACAGGACAGAGACAGGACAGAGACAGAGGACAGAGACAGAGGACAGAGACAGGACAGAGACAGGGACAGAGACATAGGGCAGAGACAGGGACAGAGACATAGGGCAGAGACAGGGACAGAGACAGGGACAGAGAGAGACAGGGACAGAGACAGGGCAGAGACAGGGACAGAGACATAGGAGCAGAGACAGGGACAGAGACATAGAGCAAGAGACAGGGACAGACACATAGGGCAGAGACAGGGAGCAGAGACAGGGACAGAGACAGGGGCAGAGACAGGACAGAGACAGGGACAGAGACATAGGGCAGAGACAGGGACAGAGACAGGGACAGAGACATAGGGCAGAGACAGGGACAGGACAGAGACATGGACAGAGACAGGGGCAGAGACAGGGACAGAGACAGACAGAGGCAGAGACAGACAGAGACATGGGACAGAGACAGGGACAGAGACAGGGACAGAGACATAGGGCAGAGACAGGGACAGAGACATAGGGCACAGGGACAGAGACATAGGGCAGAGACAGGGACAGAGACAGGGACAGAGACATGAGACAGGGACAGAGACAAGAGACAGAGACAGGGACAGAGACAGGGACAGAGACAGGGACAGAGACAGGGACAGAGACAGGGACAGAGACATGGGCAGAGACAGGACAGAGACAGAGACAGGGACGAGAGACAGGACAGAGACAGGGACAGAGACAGGACAGAGACAGGGACAGAGACAGGGACAGAGACAGAGACAGGGACAGAGACATGGGCAGAGACAGGGACAGAGACAGGGACAGAGACAGGGACAGAGACAGGGACAGAGACAGGGAGAGAGACAGGGACAGAGACAGGGACAGAGACAGGGACAGAGACAGAGACAGGGACAGAGACAGAGACATAGGGCAGAGACATAGGGCAGAGACATAGGGCAGAGACAGGGACAGAGACAGGGACAGAGACATAGGGCAGAGACAGAGACAGGGACAGAGACAGAGACAGGGACAGAGACATAGGGCAGAGACAGGGACAGGGACAGAGACAGGGACAGAGACAGGGACAGAGACATAGGGCAGAGACATAGGGCAGAGACAGGGACAGGGACAGAGACAGGGACAGAGACAGGGACAGAGACAGGGACAGAGACAGGGACAGAGAGACAGGGACAGAGACATAGGGCAGAGACAGGGACAGAGACAGGGACAGAGACATAGGACAGAGATAGGGACAGAGACAGGGACAGAGACAGGGGCAGAGACAGGGACAGAGACATAGGGCAGAGACAGGGGCAGAGACAGGGACAGAGACAGGGGCAGAGACAGGGACAGAGACAGGGACAGAGACAGGGGCAGAGACAGGGACAGAGACAGAGACAGGGACAGAGACAGGACAGAGACAGGGACAGAGACAGGGACAGAGACAGGGACAGAGACAGGGACAGAGACAGGGAGAGACAGGGACAGAGACAGGGACAGAGACATAGGGCAGACAGAGACAGGGACAGAGACAGGGACAGAGACAGAGGCAGAGACAGGGGCAGAGACAGGGACAGAGACAGGGAGAGAGACAGGGACAGAGACATAGGGACAGAGACAGGGAGAGACAGGACAGAGGACAGAGACAGGGACAGAGACATAGGGCAGAGACAGGGACAGAGACAGGGACAGAGACAGGGACAGAGACATAGGGCAGAGACAGGGTAGAGACAGAGACAGGGACAGAGAACAGGGACAGAGACAGGGACAGAGACAGGGACAGAGACAGGACAGAGACAGGACAGAGACATAGGCAGAGACAGGGACAGAGACAGGGCAGAGACATGGGACAGAGACAGGGACAGAGACAGGGACAGAGACAGGGGCAGAGACAGGACAGAGACATGGAGCAGAGACAGGGACAGAGACATGGACAGAGACATGGGCAGGAGACAGGGACAGAGAACAGGGACAGAGACATAGGAGCAAGAGACAAGGGACAGAGACAGAGGACAGAGACAGGGCAGAGACAGGGACAGAGAGACAGGGACAGAGACAGAGACAGAGACAGGGGGCAGAGACAGAGACATAGGCAGAGACAGGGACAGAGACATGGGACAGAGCAGCAGAGACAGGGACAGAGACAGGACAGAGACAGGGCAGAGACAGGGACAGAGACAGAGAGACAGAGGCAGAGATACAGGGACAGAGACATAGGGCAGAGACAGGGACAGAGACAGGGCAGAGACAGAGACAGAGACAAGGAGACAGAGACATAGGGCAGAGACAGGACAGAGCAGAGACAGGGACAGAGACAGGGACAGAGACATAGAGACAGAGACAGAGACAGAGGACAGAGACAGAGACAGAGAGACAGAGACAGGGCAGACAGAGAGAGACAGGAGACAGAGACATAGAGGACAGAGACAGGGGCAGAGACAGAGAGCAGAGACATAGGACAGAGACAGGGGCAGAGACAGGACGAGAGACATAGAGGCAGAGACAGGGTGACAGAGACATGGGACAGAGACAGAGACATGGGCAGAGACAGGGACAGAGACAGGGACAGAGAGACAGGGACAGAGACAGGGACAGAGACAGGGACAGAGACATGGGACAGAGACAGGGACAGAGACAGGGGAGAGAGACAGGGAGAGAACAGGGACAGAGACAGAGACAGGAGAGACAGGGACAGGGACATAGGGCAGAGACAGGACGAGAGAGACAGGGACAGAGACAGGGACAGAGACAGGAGACAGAGACAGGGGCAGAGACAGGGACAGAGACAGGGACAGAGACATGGGAGCAGAGACAGGGACGAGAGACAGAGGAGGGCAGAGACAGGGACAGAGACACAGGGAGCAGAGACAGTGAGGGACAGAGACATAGGACAGAGACAGGACAGAGACAGGGGACAGAGACAGG
>NW_027033267.1:0-5945 GCF_034236695.1 Oncorhynchus nerka | reverse complement strand
TAGGCTAGGTCATTCACCATGTATAACTGAGTAATTAAATAGGTTTAGGCTAGGTCATTCACCATGTATAACTGAGTAATTAAATAGGTTTTAGGCTAGGTCATTCACCATGTATAACTGAGTAATTAAATAGGTTTAGGCTAGGTCATTCACCATGTATAACTGAGTAATTAAATAGGTTTAGGCTAGGTCATTCACCATGTATAACTGAGTAATTAAATAGGTTTAGGCTAGGTCATTCACCATGTATAACTGAGTAATTAAATAGGTTTAGGCTAGGTCATTCACCATGTATAACTGAGTAATTAAATAGGTTTAGGCTAGGTCATTCACCATGTATAACTGAGTAATTAAATAGGTTTAGGCTAGGTCATTCACCATGTATAACTGAGTAATTAAACAGGTCAGGCCAGGTCATTCATCCTCATGCATGAATCGAGTAATTAAACAGGTTTAAAGGCTTGGTACTGGCTCCCAATGCAACTGAGTAATAAATAGGTTTAGGCTTAGGCTGGCTCCCCATGTATAACTGAGCAATTAAATAGGTTTAGGCTAGGCCGTCCACCATGTAACTGAGCAATTAACAGGTTTGTACAGCTGGTCTTGAAATGTGTAACTGAGTAATGAACAGGTTTAGGCTAGGTCATTCACCACGGCATAACTGAGTAATTAAATAGGTTTAGGCTAGGTCATTCACCATGTGCAACTGAGTAATTAAACAGGTTTTTTAGGTTAGGCTAGGTCATTCTACATGTATAACTTTAGAGTAATTAAATAGGTTTAGTGGGTCATTCACCATGTATAACTGAGTAATTAAATAGGTTTAGGCTAGGTCATTCACCATGTATAACTGAGTAATTAAATAGGTTTAGGCTAAGTCATTCACCATGTAAACTGGAGTAATTAAATAGGTTTAGGGGCTGGGTCATTCACCATGTGTAATCTGAGTAATTAAATAGGTTTAGGCTAGGTCATTTAATGTATAACTAGAGTAATTAAATAGGTTTAGGCTAGGTCATTCACCATGTGTAACTGAGTAATTAAATAGGTTTTAGGCTAGGTCATTCCCCATGTATAACTGAGTAATTAAATAGGTTTAGGCTAGGTCATTCACCATGTATAACTGAGTAATTAAATAGGTTTAGGCTAGGTCATTCACCATGTATAACTGAGTAATTAAATAGGTTTGAGGCTAGGTCATTCACCATGTATAACTGAGTAATTAAATAGGTTTAGGCTAGGTCATTCACCATGTGTAACTGAGTAATTAAATAGGTTTAGGCTAGGTCATTCACCATGTATAACTGAGTAATTAAACAGGTTTTAGGCTAGGTCATTCTGTATAACTGAGTAATTAAATAGGTTTAGGCTAGGTCATTCACCATGTGTAACTGAGTAATTAAATAGGTTTAGGCTAGGTCATTCACCAGTAATTAAATAGTTTAGTTAACTGAGTAATTAAATAGGTTTAGGCTAGGTCATTCACCATGTGTAACTGAGGTAATTAAACAGGTTTAGGGGTTGGTCATTCACATGTATAACTGAGTAATTAAATAGTTTTAGGTTAGGTCATTCACCATGTATAACTGAGTAATTAAATAGGTTTAGGCTAGGTCATTCACCATGTATAACTGAGTACATTTACATTACATTTAAGTCATTTAGCAGGCGCTCTTATCCAGAGCGACTTACAAATTGGTGCTTTCACTCCATGACATCCAGTGGAACAGCCACTTTACAATAGTGCATCTAAGTCTTTTAAGGGGGGGGTGAGAAGGATTACTTTATCCTATCCTAGGTATTCCTTAAAGAGGTGGGGTTTCAGGTGTCTCCGGAAGGTGGTGATTGACTCCGCTGTCCTGGCGTCGTGAGGAGTTTGTTCCACCATTGGGGGGCCAGAGCAGCGAACAGTTTTGACTGGGCTGGCGGGAACTGTACTTCCTCAGTGGTAGGGAGGCGAGCAGGCCAGAGGTGGATGAACGCAGTGCCCTTGTTTGGGTGTAGGGCCTGATCAGAGCCTGGAGGTACTGAGGTGCCGTTCCCCTCACAGCTCCGTGGGCAAGCACCATGGTCTTGTAGCGGATGCGAGCTTCAACTGGAAGCCAGTGGAGAGAGCGGAGGAGCGGGGTGACGTGAGAGAACTTGGGAAGGTTGAACACCAGACAGGCTGCGGCGTTCTGGATGAGTTGTAGGGGTTTAATGGCACAGGCAGGGAGCCCAGCCAACAGCGAGTTGCAGTAATCAGACGGGAGATGACAAGTGCCTGGATTAGGACCTGCGCCGCTTCCTGTGTGAGGCAGGGTCGTACTCTGGATGTTGTAGAGCATGAACCTACAGGAACGGGCCACCGCCTTGATGTTAGTTGAGAACGACAGGGTGTTGTCCAGGATCACGCCAAGGTTCTTAGCGCTCTGGGAGGAGGACACGATGGAGTTGTCAACCGTGATGGCGAGATCATGGAACGGGCAGTCCTTCCCGGGAGGAAGAGCAGCTCCGTCTTGCCGAGGTTCAGCTTGAGGTGGTGATCCGTCATCCACACTGATATGTCTGCCAGACATGCAGAGATGCGATTCGCCACCTGGTCATCAGAGGGGGAAAGGAGAAGATTAATTGTGTGTCGTCTGCATAGCAATGATAGGAGAGACCATGTGAGGTTATGACAGAGCCAAGTGACTTGGTGTATAGCGAGAATAGGAGAGGGCCTAGAACAGAGCCCTGGGGACACCAGTGGTGAGAGCGTGGTGAGGAGACAGATTCTCGCCACGCCACCTGGTAGGAGCGACCTGTCAGGTAGGGGACGAATCAAGCATGGGCCGCGCCGGGAGATGCCCAACTCGGAGAGGGTGGAGAGGAGGATCTGATGGTTCACAGTATCGAAGGCAGCCGATAGGTCTAGAAGGATGAGAGCAGAGGAGAGAGAGTTAGCTTTAGCAGTGCGGAGTGCCTCCGTGATACAGAGAAGAGCAGTCTCAGTTGAATGACTAGTCTTGAAACCTGACTGATTTGGATCAAGAAGGTCATTCTGAGAGAGATAGCGGGAGAGCTGGCCAAGGACGGCACGTTCAAGAGTTTTGGAGAGAAAAGAAAGAAGGGATACTGGTCTGTAGTTGTTGACATCGGAGGGATCGAGTGTAGGTTTTTTCAGAAGGGGTGCAACTCTCGCTCTCTTGAAGACGGGAGGGACGTAGCCAGCGGTCAGGGGTGAGTTGATGAGCGAGGTGAGGTAAGGAGAAGGTCACCGGAAATGGTCTGGAGAAGAGAGGAGGGGATAGGGTCAAGCGGGCAGGTTGTTGGAGAAGTGGCCGGCCGTCACAAGACGCGAGATTTCATCTGGAGAGAGAGGGGAGAAAGAGGTCAGAGCACAGGGTAGGGCAGTGTGAGCAGAACCAGCGGTGTCGTTTGACTTAGCAAACGAGGATCGGATGTCGTCGACCTTCTTTTCAAAAATGGTTGACGAAGTCATCTGCAGAGAGGAGGAGGGGGAGGGGGAGGAGGATTCAGGAGGAGGAGAAGGTGGCAAAGAGCTTCCTAGGGTTAGAGGCAGATGCTTGGAATTTAGAGTGGTAGAAAGTGGCTTTAGCAGCAGAGACAGAGGAGGAAAATGTAGAGAGGAGGGAGTGAAAGGATGCCAGGTCCGCAGGGAGGCGAGTTTTCCTCCATTTCCGCCGGCTGCCCGGAGCCCTGTTCTGTGAGCTCGCAATGAGTCGTCGAGCCACGGAGCGGGAGGGGAGGACCGAGCCGGCCTGGAGGATAGGGGACATAGAGAGTCAAAGGATGCAGAAAGGGAGGAGAGGAGGGTTGAGGAGGCAGAATCAGGAGATAGGTTGGAGAAGGTTTGAGCAGAGGGAAGAGATGATAGGATGGAAGAGGAGAGAGTAGGGGGAGAGAGAGCGAAGGTTGGGACGGGCGCGATACCATCCGAGTAGGGGCAGTGTGGGAAGTGTTGGATGAGAGCGAGAGGGAAAAGGATACAAGGTAGTGGTCGGAGACTTGGAGGGGAGTTGCAATGAGGTTAGTGGAAGAACAGCATCTAGTAAGATGAGGTCGAGCGTATTGCCTGCCTTGTGAGTAGGGGGGAAGGTGAGAGGGTGAGGTCAAAAGAGGAGAGGAGTGGAAAGAAGGAGGCAGAGAGGAATGAGTCAAAGGTAGACGTGGGGGGAGGTTAAAGTCGCCCAGAACTGTGAGAGGTGAGTCGTCCTCAGGAAAGGAGCTTATCAAGGCATCAAGCTCATTGATGAACTCTCCGAGGGAACCTGGAGGTGCGATAAATGATAAGGATGTTAAGCTTGGAAAGGGCTGGTAACTACAGACAGCATGGAATTCAAAGGAGGCGAGCAGATGGATGGGTAAGGAGAAAGAGAGAATGACCACTTGGGAGAGAGATGAGGATCCTGGTGCCACCACCCGCTGACCAGAAGCTCTCGGGTGTGCGAGAACACGGGCGGACGAAGAGAGAGCAGTAGGAGTAGCGGTGTTGTCTGTGGTGATCCATGTTTCCGCCAGTGCTAAGAAGTCGAGGGACTGGAGGGAGGCATAGGCTGAGATGAACTCTGCCTTGTTGGCCGCAGATCGGCAGTTCCAGAGGCTACCGGAGACCTGGAACTCCACGTGGTCGATTAAATCGCGCTGGGACCACTCAGATGGGTGGCCGCGGCCACGCGGTGTGGAGCGCTTTGTATGGTCTGTTGCAGAGAGGAGAGAACAGGGATAGACAGACACATAGTTGACAGGCTAGAGAAGAGGCTACGCTAATGCAAAGGGAGATTGGAATGGCAATGGACTACGTCTCGAATGTTCAGAAAGTTAAGCTACGAGCAAGAATCTAATTGACTAAAATGATTAAAATGATACAGTACTGCTGAGGTAGGCTAGCTGGCAGTGGCTGCGTTGTTGTTGACTTTGTAGGCTGGCTGGCAGTGCTGCGTTGGTGACACTACACTAATCAAGTCGTTCCGTTGAGTGTAAAGTTTCTACAATGCTGCTATTCGGGGCTAGCTGGCTAGCTAGCAGTGTTGATTACGTTACGTTGCGTTAAAGAACGACAATAGCTGGCTAGCTAACCTTCAGAAAAATCGCTCTAGACTACACAATTATCTTTGAAACAAAGACGGCTATGGCTATGTAGCTAGCTACGATCAAACAAATCACACACGTTAGGACTGTAATGAAATGAAATGAAAATGTGATACTACCTGTGGAGCGAAGCGGAAATCGACGAATGCGAAAGTTCTATTCAGTAGGCGTTGGCTAGCTGTTGGCTAGCTAGGAGTGACTCCTACGTTAGGACGACAAATAGCTGGCTAGCTAACCTCGGTAAATTAAGATAATCACTCTAAGACTACACACTCTAAACTACACAATTATCTTGGATACGAAGACAGCAAAGACAACTATGTGGCTAGCTAACACTACACTAATCAGAATGCGTTCAGTTGATGTGATAGTTACTACAGTGCTACGGTAGACGGTGAGCGTTTGCTAGCTGGCTAGCTGCTGGGCGAATAGGAGGACGACCAATCACGATAATTACGCAATTATCACTCTAAGACTACACACTCTAAACTACACAATTATCTTGAATCTGAAGACAGCAAAGACAACTATGCTTGGCAGCTAACACTACACTAATCAAGTCGTTCGGTTGAGTGTGATAGTTACTACAGTGCTATTTCTGATGGAGCGGTGAACATTTGCTAGCTGGCTGGCTGCTGGGCGATAGGAGGACGATGAAATAAATGATTAGCACTTAATTATCTTTGATACAAAGACGGCTATGTAGCTAGCTAAGAAAAGAAATTACTAAGATTAGACAAATCAAACGTTGTACTATAATGAAATGTAATGAAATGTAATGAAAAGTTATACAACCTGCAGACCGAAGCAGACCGAAGCGCGGATACGACCGCTCGCTCCAACCCGGAAGTAAATTAAGTAATTAAATAGGT
>NW_027033266.1:0-5943 GCF_034236695.1 Oncorhynchus nerka | reverse complement strand
AATCTGGGGTCTGTGGAGGTACTGCAGGGGTTCTCAATCCGGGGTCTGTGGAGGTACTGCAGGGGTTCTCAATCCGGGGTCTGTGGAGGTACTGCAGGGGTTCTCAATCTGGGGTCTGTGGAGGTACTGCAGGGGTTCTCAATCCGGGGTCTGTGGAGGTACTGCAGGGGTTCTCAATCCGGGGTCTGTGGAGGTACTGCAGGGGTTCTCAATCCGGGGTCTGTGGAGGTACTGCAGGGGTTCTCAATCCGGGGTCTGTGGAGGTACTGCAGGGGTTCTCAATCCGGGGTCTGTGGAGGTACTGCAGGGGTTCTCAATCCGGGGTCTGTGGAGGTACTGCAGGGCTTCTCAATCCGGGGTCTGTGGAGGTACTGCAGGGGTTCTCAATCCGGGGTCTGTGGAGGTACTGCAGGGTTCTCAATCCGGGGTCTGTGGAGGTACTGCAGGGGTTCTCAATCCGGGGTCTGTGGAGGTACTGCAGGGCTTCTCAATCCG
This sequence comes from Oncorhynchus nerka, assembly GCF_034236695.1. Lineage (NCBI taxonomy): Eukaryota > Metazoa > Chordata > Actinopteri > Salmoniformes > Salmonidae > Oncorhynchus > Oncorhynchus nerka. Next base: position 5,448 of record NW_027033266.1, on the reverse strand, counting down.
GTGTCTGGGGAGGTACTGCAGGGTTCCGCAGCACCCTGATCACCAAGGTAAATGTCAGACATTTGATAGATTTTTACATGACACAACCACTTTGCCTGCTCTTAATTATTGCCATCATAATGGAATGCATGTTTTTTTAACCAATTGTGATGGTTGTTACAGAATATTGACAATATAACCGTTATATCAACACTCTCTTCACCCGTTTAACAACTCTAAATATCTTTGGCATAGTAGGCATCAAGTCCCTTGCCAATAATGTTGCCTACAGCGTTTCATACAATGTTCATTTTCATCGAACACATATTACACCTAGACGCCTTCAACTGCCCAATTTATATCCATCCCCAATTTAGGGTATTTTTTAACAATATGATGTTGCGCTCCAAAGAGAACTTGAAATAACATAGTGTAGATAATTAAATCATCAAAAGAAAAACGTGTTTAGAAAATAATGTTCCTTATAGAGGCAAAGACTTCCATATCACTTCCTTAAAATATGAAATCAATAAAAGTTATATATATTTTTGGGTTCAGTGAAGAAGAACCTCTAGAGTTCTGATCAACAAAAGGTTCATGTTTTGAGGATGTGAACCCAGCAGCCCTCCAGTGGTCAGATCAATTCCACCTGTTTTTTCCAGCGCCCGGCCCGGGATTTGAACCAGCCACCCTTCGGTCACAGCTCCAACTCCAACCTGAGTTAATCTTCAGAAATAAGCATGAGTTAATCTGCCAAAATGAAGACAAAATGCTATGCATACATGGTATCACTTGTTATGCATAATTATCATACATAACTCATCGCCAAAAGCACAAGACATACTGTTGCATGTAGGTCTATATTATTAATGGATTGATCACATAGAAATATAAAACATTATTTTTAACTACTGCAATGCAATTACATGTGGCGCAGGAACCACTGACTCACTGCATTATTCTATAGTATTATCAAGACACCTGCTGTTAACTCTTAACTACTTAGGACACCTGCTGTTAACTCTTAACTACTTAGGACAGCTCACGAGGTGTCCTAAATATCTCTGAGCTAGGTGGGTAGGTAATTTAGGCAATGGGTGAGTAACTAGGTCATTTATACCCATAAGTGTAAAATGTGCTTTATTCTCAGCACTTATACGACCAATTTCTACTCAGACACTTTGGCGATATGGACCCAGATCTCAACATATTGTCATAAAAAAACTGAATGTTTGATCTCAAAATGTTTGTTATAATTTTGTAAAAATGTTTGTTAAACATAATAATAAAAAATGAATATTACTAATGTAACCCACTGTAAAGACTGGGTTTAGTTGATTGTGTTTTTGCACTGATCATGTCCGCGTTCTGGAACTGGAACTGTCCGCGTCCACGTTCGGTGTGGATATTGTCAGTTACGCGCAGAGTGGACTGAGGTGATGTTGGGAATAACGACAGAGTTTGTTTTTAGTGTTGAGACACCGAAGTTTATTGTTCAATTTGCTTTTTTCTTTACGGTGAGGGACATTATGAGTGTAGCCAGATCCTTTTCACTCTCTATCCTCGTTTCATTTCGTGGTTCACCGGATTCATCATCGAGACGGGGACAGACGGACCTGCTAGCTAGTCGGTACAGCTCAGTAAGCTAGCTAGCTAGCAGCATCCTAGTTATCCTAGCTAGTCGTACAGCTCAGTAAACTAGCTAGCTACTCTACCAACAGCATCCTAGTTATCCCTAGCTAGTCGGTACAACTCGGTAATCTAGTTTGCTAATCTACCAACAGCATCCTGATTATCCTAGTCGGTACAGCTCGGTAAACTAGTTTGCTAATCTACCAACAGCATCCTAGTTATTCTAGCTAGTCGGTACAGCTCGGTAATCTAGTTTGCTACTCTACCAACAGCATCCTAGTTATCTAGCTAGTCGGTACAGCTCAGTAATCTAGTTTTGCTAATCTACCAACAGCATCCTAGTTATTCTAGCTAGTCGGTACAGCTCGGTAAACTAGCTAGTTACTCTACCAGCAGCATCCTAGTTACCATAGCTAGTCGGGTAAACTAGTTTGCTAATCTAGCATCCTGAATTATTCTAGCTAGTCGGTACAGCTCACAGTAATCTAGTTTGCTAATCTACCAACAGCATCCTAGTTATTCTGGCTAGTCGGTACAGCTCGGTAAGCTAGCTAGCTACTCTACCAGCAGCATCCTAGTTATCCTAGCTACCACTACATCATCACCGGCTCCCCGGTTGTTTCTGTAGTGTTTAAACCCTCTGTGTCCAAGGACCGAACTTTTGAATATTATTTTCAGGACGCCTCAATAGCAGGTATTGAACACCGGGTAAATAATCACTAGTCAGAACCTCAACCTCAGTATACATTCATTATAAAATCTATTTAATATCTGATATTGTGAGTAAACAACCTCGAGTGCGTCTTCCAGCCCTCCAATAAATCACATCATTCAACCCTCCCGGTTAGTAAATTTACCTCAACATGCCCCCGGAGAAGGCAGAGTAACGACACCAGCCTTTTAGCGGGGCTGACGGACAACTACAACGCTCGCGTCGATAAATTAATCGTTATTAAAAATGACACTCTGCTCGCGCGCTGCAACGAGCGTCTAGAAGTCAGTTCTATTTGAAACTCTTCTTATGTTTCCCCATCTGAGCTCAGAGTAGATGAGAGATGTAATGTTTGTCTCTGTTGTGTTGAAGCCCAATCAAGCAGGAGAGACCAGCCTCCCCTGTTCCCAGCTGTGTGTCCATGAAGAGTGACCGGTCTATGAATCAACCTATAGAGTTTAGAGAGGAGACTTTTCACTGAACAAAGGTAAGAAAGAACTCATGGGTCCTGGTCAGTGGGTTAAACAACACTGTCTCTAGTCATTTCTCCTCCCATTTTCCCATTTATTGTTGTTGTTTTCATAATCAATAGGCTAATCATTTTGTCCATTTTCATAGTCCTAAAACAATATTAAACAAACACAACATTCCCTCCCTGTGTGTGTGTGTGTGTGTGTGTGTGTGTGTGTGTGTGTGTGTGTGTGTGTGTGTGTGTGAACTCCCTGGATGAGGAGATGTAATCTCATGTTTTGTCCACAGAAACCAACAGGAGAGATCAGAGTCAGAGATTCTCAGTGACTCAGTACTGGTTCTCCTTATAGCCTCATTATTACCTCAACTACCCGGTACCCTGCACATTGACTCAGTACTGGTTCTCCTTATAGTCTCATTATTACCTCAACTACCTGGTACCCTGCACATTGACTCAGTACTGGTTCTCCTTATAGTCTCATTATTACCTCAACTACCTGGTACCCTGCACATTGACTCAGTACTGGTACTCCTTATAGTCTCATTATTACCTCAACTACCTGGTACCCTGCACATTGACTCAGTACTGGTTCTCCTTATAGTCTCATTATTACCTCAACTACCTGGTACCTGCACATTGACTCAGTACTGGTACTCCTTATAGTCTCATTATTACCTCAACTACCCGGTACCCTGCACATTGACTCAATACTGGTTATCCTTATAGTCTCATTATTACCTCAACTACCTGGTACCCTGCACATTGACTCAGTACTGGTACTCCTTATAGCCTCATTATTACCTCAACTACCTGGTACCCTGCATTGACTCAGTACTGGTACTCCTTATAGTCTCATTTATTACCTCAACTACCCGGTGCCCTGCACATTGACTCAATACTGGTTATCCTTATAGTCTCATTATTACCTCAACTACCTGGTACCTGCATTGACAATGCTGGTACTCATATAGCCTCATTATTACCTCAACTGCAATTTTTGCATTGACTCAGTACTGGTACTCCTTATAGTCTCATTATTACCTCAACTACACATTTCCCTGCATATTGACTCGTACTGGTTCTCCTTATAGTCTCATAATTTTTATTTTGTGTTACTATTTCCAAGGTTTAAGGGGCAACGAGCACGTCTGGTGAACAGGGCAGAGTCCCATATCATCAGGCAAACCAGTAGAAACTGGATCAGCAGCACCAACAAGGTATCCGCGTCAGATCATGTATCAATACTGATAGTATAGAAGAAAGGGAGCACTGCTCTCAGATCAGCTTTCTCCATTCAAATATTTCCTTAACATTATAATTATGTCACAATACTGACCACAAAGATTGAGGAGACTTATTCTAATGCTTTACCCAATTAAAAATGCAGTAAATCCCAGATTTGACATTGTGTTCATGTTACATCATTAAATATAATGAGACAAATTAGAGTAGCCTACAGTTGTAAATAGAACTCAATATATTGAACAATATGATTGAAATAGGCCTAAAGCCAACAGTTCATAGTTTAATGCAGTCATCTCGGTTTCATTTGAAGCAAATTTGTAAAGTCCTTGTTTGAATCAATTGCAAAGACGTTGGCAACTTTGTTCTGAATTTATCCCGGTGTCACAGAGAGACTGATAAACCATGTGATTATATGTTTAGCAGAGATCTTCTGTGTATAAAGTCATGCGGAAGGGCAAAAAATTATCTAACGACTCACTCAGCTGATCTACGAGTGGTGTTAGATTACTCAGCTGTTCTAGTGGTCTGAGGCAGGTGTTAGTTTACTCAGCTGTTCTAGTGGTCTGAGGCAGGTGTTATATTACTCAGCTGTTCTAGTGGTCTGAGGCAGGTGTTAGTTTACTCAGCTGTTCTAGTGGTCTGAGGCAGGTGTTAGTTTACTCAGCTGTTCTAGTGGTCTGAGGCAGGTGGTAGATTACTCAGCTGTTCTAGTGGTCTGAGGCAGGTGGTAGATTACTCAGCTGTTCTAGTAGTCTGAGGCAGGTGGTAGATTACTCAGCTGTTCTAGTGGTCTGAGGCAGGTGTTAGATTACTCAGCTGTTCTAGTGGTCTGAGGCAGGTGTTAGATCACTCAGCTGTTCTAGTGGTCTGAGGCAGGTGTTAGATTACTCAGCTGTTTGTGTGGTCTGAGACAGTTGTTAGATTACTCAGCTGTTCTAGTGGTCTGAGACAGGTGTTAGATTACTCAGCTGTTCTAGTGGTCTGAGGCAGGTGTTAGATTACTCAGCAGTTCTAGTGGTCTGAGGCAGGTGTTAGATTACTCAGCTGTTTGTGTGGTCTGAGACAGGTGTTAGATTACTCAGCTGTTCTAGTGGTCTGAGACAGGTGTTAGATTACTCAGCTGTTCTAGTGGTCTGAGGCAGGTGTTAGATTACTCAGCTGTTCTAGTGGTCTGAGACAGGTGTTAGATTACTCAGCTGTTCTAGTGGTCTGAGACAGGTGTTAGATTACTCAGCTGATCTAGTGGTCTGAGGCAGGTGTTAGATCACTCAGCTGTTCTAGTGGTCTGAGGCAGGTGTTAGATTACTTAGCTGTTCTAGTGGTCTGAGACAGGTGGTAGATTACTCAGCTGTTCTAGTGGTCTGAGGCAGGTGGTAGATTACTCAGCTGTTCTAGTGGTCTGAGTCAG
>NW_027033265.1:0-5943 GCF_034236695.1 Oncorhynchus nerka | reverse complement strand
CTCTACCACAGTGTCCTAATATAAGGTGCTCTCTACCACAGTGTCCTAATATAAGGTGCTCTCTACCACAGTGTCCTAATATAAGGTGCTCTCTACCACAGTGTCATAATTAAAGATGCTCTCTACCACAGTGTCCTAATATAAGGTGCTCTCTACCACAGTGTCCTAATATAAGGTGCTCTCTACCACAGTGTCCTAATATAAGGTGCTCTCTACCACAGTGTCCTAATATAAGGTGCTCTCTACCACAGTGTCCTAATATAAGGTGCTCTCTACCACAGTGTCCTAATATAAGATGCTCTCTACCACAGTGTCCTAATAAAAGGTGCTCTCTACCACAGTGTCCTAATATAAGGTGCTCTCTACCACAGTGTGCTAATATAAGGTGCTCTCTACCACAGTGTCATAATCTAAGGATGCTCTCTACCACAGTGTCCTAATATAAGGTGCTCTCTACCACAGTGTCCTAATATTAGGTGCTCTCTACCACAGTGTCCTAATATAAGGTGCTCTCTACCACAGTGTCCTAATATAAGGTGCTCTCTACCACAGTGTCCTAATAAAAGGTGCTCTCTACCACAGTGTCCTAATATAAGGTGCTCTCTACCACAGTGTCCTAATATAAGGTGCTCTCTACCACAGTGTCCTAATATAAGGTGCTCTCTACCACAGTGTCCTAATATAAGGTGCTCTCTACCACAGTGTCCTAATATAAGGTGCTCTCTACCACAGTGTCCTAATATAAGGTGCTCTCTACCACAGTGTCCTAATATAAGGTGCTCTCTACCACAGTGTCCTAATTATAAGGTGCTCTCTACCACAGTGTCCTAATATAAGGTGCTCTCTACCAGTGTCCTAATAAGTGCTCTACCACAGTGTCCTAATATAAGGTGCTCTCTACCACAGTGTCCTAATATAAGGTGCTCTCTACCACAGTGTCCTAATATAAGGATGCTCTCTACCACAGTGTCCTAATATAAGGTGCTCTCTACCACAGTGTCCTAATATAAGGTGCTCTCTACCACAGTGTCATAATATAAGATGCTCTCTACCACAGTGTCCTAATATAAGGTGCCTCTACCACAGTGTCCTAATATAAGGTGCCTCTACCACAGTGTCCTAATATAAGGTGCTCTCTACCACAGTGTCCTAATATAAGGTGCTCTCTACCACAGTGTCCTAATATAAGGTGCTCTCTACCACAGTGTCCTAATATAAGGTGCTCTCTACCACAGTGTCCTAATATAAGGATGCCTCTACCACAGTGTCCTAATATAAGGTGCTCTCTACCACAGTGTCCTAATATAAGGTGCTCTCTACCACAGTGTCCTAATATAAGGTGCTCTCTACCACTGTCTAATAGTGTCACTAATTCAATATAGGTGCTCTCTACCACAGTGTCCTAATATAAGGTGCTCTCTACCACAGTGTCCTAATATAAGGTGCTCTCTACCACAGTGTCCTAATATAAGGTGCTCTACCACAGTGTCCTAATCTAAGGTGCCTACCACAGTGTCCTAATATAAGGTGCCTCTACCACAGTGTCCTAATATAAGGTGCTCTCTACCACAGTGTCCTAATATAAGGTGCTCTCTACCACAGTGTCCTAATATAAGGTGCTCTCTACCACAGTGTCCTAATATAAGGTGCTCTCTACCACAGTGTCTAATATAAGATGCTCTCTACCACAGTGTCATAATATAAGATGCTCTCTACCACAGTGTCCTAATATAAGGATGCTCTCTACCACAGTGTCCTAATATAAGGTGCTCTCTACCACAGTGTCATAATATAAGGTGCTCTCTACCACAGTGTCCTAATATTAGGTGCTCTCTACCACAGTGTCCTAATATAAGGTGCTCTCTACCACAGTGTCCTAATATAAGGTGCTCTCTACCACAGTGTCCTAATATAGGTGTCTCTACCACAGTGTCCTAATATAAGGTGCTCTCTACCACAGTGTCCTAATATAAGGTGCTCTCTACCACAGTGTCCTAATATAAGGTGCTCTCTACCACAGTGTCCTAATATAAGGTGCTCTCTACCACAGTGTCATAATCTAAGGATGCTCTCTACCACAGTGTCCTAATATAAGGTGTCTCTACCACAGTGTCCTAATAAAAGGTGCTCTCTACCACAATGTCCTAATATAAGGTGCTCTCTACCACAGTGTCCTAATATAAGATGCTCTCTACCACAGTGTCCTAATATAAGATGCTCTCTACCACAGTGTCATAATTAAAGATGCTCTCTACCACGGTGTCCTAATATAAGGTGCTCTCTACCACAGTGTCCTAATATAAGGTGCTCTCTACCACAGTGTCATAATATAAGGTGCTCTCTACCACAGTGTCCTAATATAAGGTGCTCTCTACCACAGTGTCCTAATATAAGATGCTCTCTACCACAGTGTCCTAATATAAGGTGCTCTCTACTAGTGTCCTAATATAAGATGCTCTCTACCACAGTGTCCTAATATAAGGTGCTCTCTACCACAGTGTCCTAATATAAGGTGCTCTCTACCACAGTGTCCTAATATAAGGTGCTCTCTACCACAGTGTCCTAATATAAGGTGCTCTCTACCACAGTGTCCTAATATAAGGTGCTCTCTACCACAGTGTCCTAATATAAGGTGCTCTCTACCACAGTGTCCTAATATTAGGTGCTCTCTACCACAGTGTCCTAATATTAGGTGCTCTCTACCACAGTGTCCTAATATAAGGTGCTCTCTACCACAGTGTCCTAATAAAAGGTGCTCTCTACCACAGTGTCCTAATATAAGGTGCTCTCTACCACAGTGTGCTAATATAAGGTGCTCTCTACCACAGTGTCATAATCTAAGGATGCTCTCTACCACAGTGTCCTAATATAAGGTGCTCTCTACCACAGTGTCCTAATATAAGGTGCTCTCTACCACAGTGTCCTAATATAAGGTGCTCTCTACCACAGTGTCCTAATATAAGGTGCTCTCTACCACAGTGTCTAATATAAGGTGCTCTCTACCACAGTGTCCTAATATAAGGTGCTCTCTACCACAGTGTCCTAATATAAGGTGCTCTCTACCACAGTGTCCTAATATATGTGCTCTTTTCATTACAGTGTCCAATGATAGCTCTAAATATAGTCCAATATAAGGTGCTCTCTACCACAGTGTCCTAATATACGATGCTCTCTAACACAGTGTCCTAATATAAGATGCTTCTCCTTCTCCACAGTGTCCTAATATTAGGTGCTCTCTACCACAGTGTCGTAATAAACAAAAACTACCACAGTGTCCTAATATAAGGTGCTTCCTACCACAGTGTCCTAATAAAACTGTGCCTCTACCACAGTGTCCTAATATAAGGTGCCTCTACCACCTCTACCGACAGTGTCATAACTAAGGATGCTCTAATACAGGTGTCCTAATATAAGGTGCTCTCACCAATCTCCTACCAGTGTCCTAACATGTGCCTCTACCACAGTGTCATAATCTAAGGATGCCTCTACCAGTGTCCTAATATAAGGTGCTCTACCACAGTGTCCTAATATAAAGGTGCTCTCTACCACAGTGTCCTAATATAAGGTGCTCTCTACCTCTACCACAGTGTCATAATCTAAAGGATGCTCTCTACAGTGTCATAATATAAGGTGCTCTCCACCTACCACAGTGTCATAATTAAAAGATGCTCTACCACAGTGTCTAATATAATGCTCTCTACCACAGTGTCATAATTAAGATGCTCTCTACCACAGTGTCCTAATATAAGGTGCTCTCTACTCACAGTGTCCTAATAAAAGGTGCTCTCTACCACAGTGTCCTAATATAAGGTGCTTCTACCACAGTGTCCTAATATGTGGTTTCACACAGTGTCCTAATATTAGTGCTCACCACAGTGTCCTAATATAAGGTGCCTCTACCACAGTGTCCTAACATACGATGCTTTCCTTTACTCACAGTGTCCTAATATAAGGTGCTCTCTACCACAGTGGTCCTAATATAAGATACTCTCAGTGTCCTAATATAAGCCTCTACAGTGTCCTAATATAAGTGTCTACCAGTGTCATAACAATATAAGGTGCTCTACCACAGTGTCCAATATAAGATTCTCTACCACAGTGTCCTAATATAAGGTGCTCTCTACCACAGTGTCCTAATAAAAGGTGCTCTCTACCACAGTGTCCTAATATAAGGTGCTCTCTACCACAGTGTCCTAATATAAGGTGCTCTCTACCACAGTGTCCTAATATAAGGTGCTCTCTACCACAGTGTCCTAATAAAAGGTGCTCTCTACCACAGTGTCCTAATATAAGGTGCTCTCTACCACAGTGTCCTAATATAAGGTGCTCTCTACCACCTCTACCACAGTGTCATAATCTAAGGATGCTCTCTACCACAGTGTCATAATTTAAGGATGCTCTCTACCACAGTGTCCTAATATTAGGTGCTCTCTACCACAGGCGGAGCACCACGTGTCATAATAGGTTTATACACGTTGACCTCTCTACCACAGTGTCTAATATAAGGATGCTCCCTGCCAAAATGCTCTCGCCACAGTGTCATAATTGGATGCTCTCTACCACAGTGTCATAATATAAGGTGCTCTCTACCGTGGTGTCCTAATATAAGGTGCTCTCTACCACAGTGTCCTAATATAGGTGCTCTCTACCACAGTGTCATAATTAAAGATGCTCTCTACCACAGTGTCCTAATATAAGGTGCTCTCTACCACAGTGTCCTAATATAAGGTGCTCTCTACCACAGTGTCCTAATATAAGGTGCTCTCTACTCACAGTGTCCTAATAAAGGTGCTCTCTACCACAGTGTCCTAATATAAGGTGCTCTCTACAGTGTCTAATATAAGGTGCTCTCTACCACAGTGTCCTAATATAAGGTGCTCTCTACCACAGTGACCTAATATAAGGTGCTCTACCACAGTGTCTAATACAAGGTGCTCTCTGCAGTGACCTAATATAAGGTGCTCTCTACCTGATGTCTAATATAGGTGCTCTCTACCACAGTGACCTAATATAAGGTGCTCTCTACCACAGTGTCCTAATATAAGGTGCTCTCTACCACAGTGTCCTAATATAAGGTGCTCTACCACAGTGTCTAATATAAGGTGCTCTCTACCACAGTGTCCTAATATAAGTGTGCTCTCTACCACAGTGTCCTAATATAAGATGCTCTCTCTACCACAGTGACCTAATATAAGGTGCTCTCTACCACAGTGTCCTAATATAAGGTGCTCTACCACAGTCATCCTAATATAAGGTGCTCTCTACCACAGTGTCCTAATATAAGGGGCTGCTCTACCACAGTGTCCTAATATAAGGTGCTCTTCTACCACAGTGTCCTAATACAAGGTGTGCTCTACCACGGTGAATCCTAATATAAGGTGCTCTCTACCACAGTGACCCAATATAAGGTGCTCTCTACCACAGTGTCCTAATATAAGGTGCTCTCTACCACAGTGACCTAATATAAGGTGCTCTCTACCACAGTGTCCTAACATAAGGTGCTCTCTCGCCACGTGTGTCCTAACATAAGGTGCTCTCTCTACCACAGTGTCTCTAATATATGAGGTGTCTCTGCCACCAGTGTCCTAATATAAGGTGCTCTCTACCACAGTGTCCTAATATAAGATGCTCTCTACAGTATATAATATAAGATGCTCTCTACCACAGTGACCTAATATAAGGTGCTCTCTACCACAGTGTCCTAATATAAGATTATACTCTGCCACAGTGTCATAATATAAGATGCTCTCTACCACAGTGACCTAATACTGCAGGTGCTTCCCTACCACAGTGTCCTGATGTAAGGTGCTCTCTACCACAGTGTCCTAATATAAGGTGCTCTACCACAGTGTCCTAATATAAGTGTGCTCTCTAACACAGTGTCCTAATATAAGGTGCTCTACCACAGTGTCCTAATAAAGTGCTCTTACCACAGTCCTAATA
>NW_027033264.1:0-5942 GCF_034236695.1 Oncorhynchus nerka | reverse complement strand
AGGAGAGAGGAGGAAGGGAGGAAGGGAGAATGGAAGGACATGAAAGGAGAGGAGAGAGGAGGAAGGGAGGAAGGGAGAATGGAAGGACATGAGAAAAGAGAGAGGAGAGAGGAGGAAGGGAGGAAGGGAGAATGGAAGGACATGAGAAAGAGAGAGGAGAGGAGGAAGGGAGGAAGGGAGAATGGAAGGACATGAGAAAAGAGAGAGGAGAGAGGAGGAAGGGAGGAAGGGAGAATGGAAGGACACGAGAAAAGAGAGAGGAGAGAGGAGGAAGGGAGGAAGGGAGAATGGAAGGACATGAGAAAAGAGAGAGAGAGAGGAGGAAGGGAGAGGGAAGGGGAGAGAAGGGGAGAATGGAAGGACATGAGAAAAGAGAGAGAATACAGCAGTTATAGAAAAATGTGATGACATCAGAGCATGAACAATGTTGGGCTGAGAGAGTGTGTGTGTGTGTGTCAGTGTGAGTGTGTGTGTCAGTGTGAGTGTGTGTCAGTGTGTGTGCCAGTGTGAGTGTCTGTCAGTGTGTGAGTGTGAGTGTGCGTATGTGAGGTGTGTGTGAGTTACTATAGGCTACCACATTAGGCTTCTATAGGCTACTAGGCTACTGGGCTACTATAGGCTTCTAGGCTATTAGGCTACTAGAGGCTAATAGGCTACTATAGGCTACTACAGTAGGCTACTACATTAGGCTACTTCTACACCTGCATTGCTTGCTGTTTGGGGTTTTAGGCTTGGCTTCTGTACAGCACTTTGAGATATCACTACACACTACACACTCTGGTAAATTAACAACAAAGAATATGAAAAGTGCATCAGAAGTTTCTCACATCAAAATCAAAATGAACACTAATCAAACCTGAAAAATACTTAAAACAATGTAAGGCTGAATGCAACCAGATCTGGGATCAGGTCCCACGCTGTCTATATAACCTCATTCATTATGAACTAAAGGGGAAAAACAGATCCTAGATCACCACTCCTGGCAGGCCCGGGTTAAGCAGACCAAGGTGGCATAGAGGTCTTGGAGCTGTCACATCCCTAACTCTTCCTCTCTCGTCTGCCAACAGGTGGGGACAGGTGAGGAGGAGGAGGAGTACTGCCTGTAGAGATGACAGCTCCCTCCAGGAGGAGTACTGCCTGTAGAGATGACAGCTCCCTCCAGGAGGAGTACTGCCTGTAGAGATGACAGCTCCCTCCAGGAGGAGTACTGCCTGTAGAGATGACAGCTCCCTCCAGGAGGAGTACTGCCTGTAGAGATGACAGCTCCTCATCATTAACCCTCAGGGTTCCACTGCTCCCTCCAGGAGGAGTACTGCCTGTAGAGATGACAGCTCCCTCCAGGAGGAGTACTGCCTGTAGAGACGATAGCTCCCTCCAGGAGGAGTACTGCCTGTAGAGATGATAGCTCCCTCCAGGAGGAGTACTGCCTGTATAAGGCCCTGTGAGTACTGCCTGTAGAGATGATAGCTAGAGACTTGAACGGCTCTCCGTCCCAAACTTTCAAATTGTATTTCCAAGCACTAGCATTTCGCACCCCGATTATTAAAATTGGTTTAAAACATGACACTTAGACTTCCTTGGCTGAGAATACAGAGACAAATTGTGTTTCCTACTTCCAATTGGAAGAGGTGGTGGCCCCTGATGTATCCCTTGATGCATCACATCTGCCCGTGATTGGGTGTCTCATAATGCGACACACCATTGGCCCCGGCGTCGTCCGGGGTTTTGGCCGCTGTAGGTCGTCATTATAAATAAGAATGTGTTCTTAACTGACTTGCCTAGTTAAATATAAAAACAAAAAAAAACAATGTAAACTATGCTTTGTTCTGTTACTGATCATACCATCTCTATTTGGCACAACATTTAAAAACGATGCAACTGGGAAACGGAATGACACGCCCAGACTCCGATATCTAACTATAAGGCCCTGTGATTAGGACAGACTCCGATATTTAACTATAAGGCCCTGTGGTTAGGACAGACTCCAATATTTAACTATAAGGCCCTGTGGTTAGGACAGACTCCAATATTTAACTATAAGGCCCTGTGATTAGGACAGACTCCAATATTTAACTATAAGGCCCTGTGGTTAGGACAGACTCCAATATTTAACTATAAGGCCCTGTGATTAGGACAGACTCCAATATTTAACTATAAGGCCCTGTGATTAGGACAGACTCCAATATTTAACTATAAGGCCCTGTGATTAGGACAGACTCCAATATTTAACTATAAGGCCCTGTGATTAGGACAGACTCCAATATTTAACTATAAGGCCCTGTGATTAGGACAGACTCCAATATTTAACTATAAGGCCCTGTGGTTAGGACAGACTCCAATATTTAACTATAAGGCCCTGTGATTAGGACAGACTCCGATATCTAACTATAAGGCCCTGTGATTAGGACAGACTCCGATATTTAACTATAAGGCCCTGTGGTTAGGACAGACTCCGATATTTAACTATAAGGCCCTGTGATTAGGACAGACTCCAATATTTAACTATAAGGCCCTGTGGTTTGGACAGACTCCAATATTTAACTATAAGGCCCTGTGATTAGGACAGACTCCAATATTTAACTATAAGGCCCTGTGGTTTGGACAGACTCCAATATTTAACTATAAGGCCCTGTGATTAGGACAGACTCCAATATCTAACTATAAGGCCCTGTGGTTAGGACAGACTCCAATATTTAACTATAAGGCCCTGTGGTTAGGACAGACTCCAATATTTAACTATAAGGCCCTGTGATTAGGACAGACTCCAATATTTAACTATAAGGCCCTGTGATTAGGACAGACTCCAATATCTAACTATAAGGCCCTGTGATTAGGACAGACTCCAATATTTAACTATAAGGCCCTGTGATTAGGACAGACTCCAATATTTAACTATAAGGCCCTGTGGTTAGGACAGACTCCAATATTTAACTATAAGGCCCTGTGATTAGGACAGACTCCAATATTTAACTATAAGGCCCTGTGATTAGGACAGACTCCAATATCTAACTATAAGGCCCTGTGATTAGGACAGACTCCAATATTTAACTATAAGGCCCTGTGATTAGGACAGACTCCAATATTTAACTATAAGGCCCTGTGATTAGGACAGACTCCAATATTTAACTATAAGGCCCTGTGATTAGGACAGACTCCAATATTTAACTATAAGGCCCTGTGATTAGGACAGACTCCGATATCTAACTATAAGGCCCTGTGATTAGGACAGACTCCAATATCTAACTATAAGGCCCTGTGATTAGGACAGACTCCAATATTTAACTATAAGGCCCTGTGATTAGGACAGACTCCAATATTTAACTATAAGGCCCTGTGATTTGAACAGACTCCAATATTTAACTATAAGGCCCTGTGATTAGGACAGACTCCAATATTTAACTATAAGGCCCTGTGGTTAGGACAGACTCCAATATTTAACTATAAGGAAATCGCCAGGTTGCATCCAACATTTAAACTACCGCTTAACCATCATTGTTTGAAGATGCCTCGTTAGGTCACCCAATGGTCTGCACCGTGGCAACCGTATCCTGGCGCTATCATGATACCATGAGTTTGAAGATCGTCCATTCTTTAATCTGGACCAGAATATAGGAAAATATGACCTTGGCATCCCACAATCTTGAAACATCACTTATTAATTTCAAAATGTGTTCAAAGAGTTTATCTAACACACAGAAACATTTACAGGTGTAGTGAAATTGTCCCCAACTTCCAAATATTTCAGTCCTCTAAATCAGGTAGACACATTCCTATACATAGGATATGGGAGGCCTGCAGTTAAACGCTTAGCTTTTCAAAGAATGACAATGCAACAAGAAGAGAGTCACTTACTTTAACCAACTGTGAGAAGATGACTGCTGGCTGCAATACTTGAAACAGGGGCTCTGTACCGGCTGCCACCCTCATTCTTCCCATTCAAACCAGTATATACAGCTGCTGTTAGAAGTTATATCATTAGAATTATCGACAGCGAGAATCCTTGGTGCTAGTTTATTAAGAAACAATTGAGGGACTGGACAGATAAACACTAAAGCCCCCACACATTCAAACTAACTATCGATATTTAATTATACTTGTATTTGCATTCTTTGCTTTCAGGCCCACAAGGAGTGAAGGGGGCTTCTCTGGTTGTTGTGGGAGAGGAGGGGGTTCTCTGGTTGTTGTGGGGGGAGGCAGGGGGTTCTCAGGTTGTTGTGGGGAGGAAGGGGGGTTCTCTGGTTGTTGTGGGGGAGGAAGGGGGGTTCTCTGGTTGTTGTGGGGGAGGAGGGGGTTCTCTGGTTGTTGTGGGGGAGGAGGGGGTTCTCTGGTTGTTGTGGGGGAGGAGGGGGGTTCTCTGGTTGTTGTGGGGGAGGCAGGGGGTTCTCAGGTTGTTGTGGGGGAGGAAGGGGGGTTCTCTGGTTGTTCTGGGGGAGGAAGGGGGTTATCTGGTTGTTGTGGGGGAGGAGGGGGGTTCTCTGGTTGTTGTGGGGGAGGAAGGGGGTTCTCTGGTTGTTGTGGGGGAGGAGGGGGTTCTCTGGTTGTTGTGGGGAGGAGGGGGTTCTCTGGTTGTTGTGGGGGAGGAAGGGGGATTGAGGGACGGTAAGGGGAGACTCAGGGGATGGATGGGTGGGAGGGGGATGGGAAGCAGCTTTCTTCGGTCGGGTTGGTGACGGGTCAGAGTGGGAGGATGGGGCTAGATGGGGCTAGATGATGAGGATGGGGCTAGATGGGGAGGATGGGGCTAGATGATGAGGATGGGGCTAGATGATGAGGATGGGGCTAGATGGGGAGGATGGGGCTAGACGGGGAGGATGGGGCTAGATGGGGAGGATGGGGCTAGATGGGGAGGATGGGGCTAGATGGGGCTAGATGATGAGGATGGGGCTAGATGGGGAGGATGGGGCTAGATGGGGAGGATGGGGCTAGACGGGGAGGATGGGGCTAGACGGGGAGGATGGGGCTAGACAGGGAGGATGGGGCTAGATGGGGAGGATGGGGCTAGATGGGGAGGATGGGGCTAGATGGGGCTAGATTATGAGGAGGGGGCTAGAGGGGGAGGATGTGGCTAGATGGGGAGGATGGGGCTAGATGATGAGGATGGGGCTAGATGGGGAGGATGGGGCTAGATGGGGAGGATGGGGCTAGATGGGGCTAGATGATGAGGATGGGGCTAGATGGGGAGGATGTGGCTAGATGGGGCTAGATTATGAGGATGGGGCTAGATGGGGAGGATGGGGCTAGATGGGGCTAGATGATGAGGATGGGGCTAGATGGGGAGGATGGGGCTAGATGATGGGGCTAGATGGGGAGGATGGCGCTAGACAGTGTGGGAAGGGGTGTCAAAGGGTGGGAAACTTGGATTCTGGGCGGGGAGGGAGGATGCGGACAGGTGGAAAAGGGACTGAGGAGGTTGGATAGAATGGGTTGGGAGAGGGGAAGCCATTTTTTGTTTATTTTATGTGCATAAAAAATATGAACATCCTGTTCTTTATCTTTGTTGCCTTTCTCTGATTGTTGTTTCTTCTTCTGTGGTTTGGCAGCACACAGGCACAAGACAATTAGATGTGAAAAGATGAGACGCAAATATGATAACTGAATATATCTGAATATATCTGAATTAATATGACTTTAAATGTTATACCTGAACCTGTAACCCCATTCTGAAAAAATTACAAACTAAATAAAAGTAAACATCTCCATCCGGCACAGATTAGTGATTCTACCTACCCCAGAGCGGCACAGATTAGTGATTCTACCTACCCCAGAGCGGCACAGATTGTGATTATAACTACCCCAGAGCGGCACAGATTAGTGATTCTACCTACCCCAGAGCGGCACAGATTAGTGATTCTACCTACCCCAGAGCGGCACAGATTAGTGATTCTACCTACCCCAGAGCGGCACAGATTAGTGATTCTACCTACCCCAGAGCGGCACAGATT
>NW_027033263.1:2500-5942 GCF_034236695.1 Oncorhynchus nerka | reverse complement strand
CTCTCGCTGTCCGTCAATCTCTCCATCTCTCTCTCTCTCTGTCTGTCCCTCATCTGTCTCTCTCTCTGCCTCTGTGTCTCTCTCTCTCTGCGTCTGTGTCTCTCTCTCTCTCTGCTGTGTCTGTCTCTCTCTCTCTGCCTGTGTCTCCTCTCTCTCTCTGCCTGTGTCTCTCTCTCCCTGCCTGTGTCTCCCTCTCCCCGCCTGTGTCTCCTCTCTCTACTGCCTGTGTCTCTCTCTCTCTCTCTGCCTGTGTCTCTCTCTCTCCCGCTGTGTGTCTCTCTCTCTCCTGCCTGTGTCTCTCTCTCTCTCTGCCTGTGTCTCTCTCTCTCTCGCTCTGTGTGTCTCTCTCTCTCGCCTGTGTGTCTCTCTCTCTCTCTCCTGTGTGTCTCTCTCTCTCTCTACTGTGTCTCTCTCTCTCTCTCCACCTGTGTGTCTCTCTCTCTCTCTCTCTGTGTGTCTCTCTCTCTCTAGTCTCTCTCTCTCTCTCTGTGTGTCTCTCTCTCTCCCTGCCTGTGTCTCTCTCTCTCTCTCGTCTGTGTCTCTCTCTCTCTCTGTCGTCTCTCGTGTCTCTCTCTCTCCCTGTCTGTGTCTCTCTCTCTCCCTGCCTGTGTCTCTCTCTCTCCTCGTCTGTGTGTCTCTCTCTCTCTGCCTGTGTGTCTCTCTCTCTCTCTGCTGTGTCTCCTCTCTCCCTGTCTGTGTCTCCCTCTCTCTGCCTGTGTGTCTCTCTCTCTCTCTGCCTGTGTCTCTCTCTCTCCCTCTCTGTGTGTCTCCCTCTCTCTCTACCTGTGTGTCTCTCTCTCTCTCGCCTGTGTCTCTCTCTCTCTCTATGTCTCCCTCTCTCTCTCTCTGTGTGTCTCTCTCTCTCTCGTCTGTGTCTCTCTCTCTCTCTCCTGTGTGTCTCCCTCTCTCTCTGTCTGTGTCTCCCTCTCTCTCTCTCTCTGTGTCTCTCTCTCTCTCGCCTGTGTCTCCCTCTCTCTGCCTGTGTCTCTCTCTCTCTCTCGTCTGTGTCTCCCTCTCTCTCTGCCTGTGTCTCTCTCTCTCCCGCTCTGTGTGTCTCTCTCTCCCTGCCTGTGTCTCCCTCTCTCTCTGCCTGTGTCTCTCTCTCTCCCTGTCTGTGTCTCTCTCTCTCTCTGCCTGTGTGTCTCTCTCTCTCTCTGCCTGTGTCTCCTCTCTCTCTGCCTGTGTCTCCCTCTCTCTCTCGCCTGTGTCTCCCTCTCTCTCTCGCCTGTGTGTCTCCTCTCTCCCCGCCTGTGTCTCTCTCTCTCGTCTGTGTCTCCTCTCTCTCCCGTCTGTGTGTCTCTCTCTCTCCCACCTGTGTCTCCCTCTCTCTCCACCTGTGTCTCTCTCTCTCTCCTACCTGTGTCTCTCTCTCTCTCCGCCTGTGTGTCTCTCTCTCTCCCTGTGCTCCCTCTCTCCCTGCCTGTGTCTCTCTCTCTCTCCGCCTGTGTGTCTCCCTCTCTCTCGCCTGTGTGTCTCTCTCTCTCCAGTCTCTCTCTCTCCGCCTGTGTCTCCCTCTCTCTCCCGCCTGTGTGTCTCTCTCTCTCCTAGTCTCTCTCTCTCCCCGCCTGTGTGTCTCCCTCTCTCCCAGTCTCTCTCTCTCTCCGCCTGTGTCTCCTCTCTCCCTGCCTGTGTCTCCTCTCTCTCTCCGCCTGTGTCTCCCTCTCTCTCCCTGCCTGTGTCTCCCTCTCTCTCTGCCTGTGTCTCTCTCTCTCTCCGCCTGTGTCTCTCTCTCTCTCCGTCTGTGTCTCCCTCTCTCCCCGCCTGTGTGTCTCCCTCTCTCCCCGTCTGTGTGTCTCCTCTCTCTCCCGCCTGTGTGTCTCCTCTCTCGCCTGTGTGTCTCCCTCTCTCTCGTCTGTGTGTCTCCCTCTCTCTCTGCCTGTGTCTCTCTCTCTCCCGCCTGTGTCTCTCTCTCTCCCCGCCTGTGTGTCTCTCTCTCTCTCTCCCTCCCCGCCTGTGTGTCTCCTCTCTCCCAGTCTCTCTCTCTCCCGCCTGTGTGTCTCTCTCTCTCTCCAGTCTCTCTCTCTCCCTCTGCCTGTGTGTCTCTCTCTCTCCCCGCCTGTGTGTCTCTCTCTCCTCCGCCTGTGTGTCTCCTCTCTCTCCCGCCTGTGTGTCTCCCTCTCTCTCAGCCTGTGTCTCCCTCTCTCTCTGCCTGTGTGTCTCCCTCTCTCCCTACCTGTGTGTCTCCCTCTCTCTCCACCTGTGTGTCTCTCTCTCTCCGCCTGTGTCTCCTCTCTCCTGCCTGTGTGTCTCCCTCTCTCCCGCCTGTGTCTCCCTCTCTCTCCGCCTGTGTCTCCCTCTCTCCCTGCCTGTGTCTCCTCTCTCCCAGTCTCCCTCTCTCTCCCGCCTGTGTGTCTCCTCTCTCCCTGCCTGTGTCTCTCTCTCTCTCCGTCTGTGTCTCCCTCTCTCCCAGTCTCTCTCTCTCCCCGCCTGTGTGTCTCTCTCTCTCTCAGTCTCTCTCTCTCTCTGTCTGTGTCTCTCTCTCTCTCGCCTGTGTCTCCTCTCTCTCCTGTGTGTCTCTCTCTCTCTCGTGTCTCTCTCTCTCCCGCCTGTGTGTCTCTCTCTCTCTCGTGTCTCTCTCTCTCTCCGCCTGTGTCTCTCTCTCTCCTCGCCTGTGTCTCTCTCTCTCCCCACCTGTGTGTCTCCCTCTCTCTCTACCTGTGTGTCTCTCTCTCTCTGCCTGTGTCTCCCTCTCTCTCTGCCTGTGTGTCTCTCTCTCTCCCCGTCTGTGTCTCCCTCTCTCTCTGTCTGTGTCTCTCTCTCTCTCCGTCTGTGTCTCCCTCTCTCTCAGTCTCTCTCTCTCTCCCGCCTGTGTGTCTCTCTCTCTCTCTCTCGTCTGTGTCTCTCTCTCTCCGTCTGTGTCTCTCTCTCTCCCTGCCTGTGTCTCTCTCTCTCCCTGTCTCTCTCTCTCTCTCTGTGTGTCTCCCTCTCTCTCATGTCTCTCTCTCTCTCTGCCTGTGTCTCCCTCTCTCTCTCTGCCTGTGTCTCCCTCTCTCTCCCTGTCTGTGTCTCTCTCTCTCTCTCCGCCTGTGTGTCTCCCTCTCTCTGCCTGTGTCTCTCTCTCTCGCCTGTGTGTCTCCTCTCTCTGCCTGTGTGTCTCCCTCTCTCCTCTGTGTGTCTCTCTCTCTCCGCCTGTGTCTCCTCTCTCTCCGCCTGTGTCTCTCTCTCTCTCCGCCTGTGTCTCTCTCTCTCTCCTCTGTGTCTCTCTCTCTCTCTCCGCCTGTGTCTCCCTCTCTCTCTCTCTGTGTGTCTCTCTCTCTCTCTGTCTGTGTCTCTCTCTCTCTCTGTCTCTCTCTCTCTCTCGCTCTGTGTGTCTCTCTCTCTCCCTGCCTGTGTCTCCCTCTCTCCCGCTCTGTGTGTCTCTCTCTCTCTCGTGTCTCTCTCTCTCTCTGCCTGTGTCTCTCTCTCTCCGCCTGTGTGTCTCTCTCTCTCTGTCAGTGTCTCT
>NW_027033262.1:0-5941 GCF_034236695.1 Oncorhynchus nerka | reverse complement strand
TTGGCGCTTTCCAACTTGGGATTTTTGTGGCTTTTTGAGGTAAGACAGTGATTATGCATGAATTAACTACATATTGAAACATCCAGCCCAAAGTGTGAGGTTGAAAACCTCAATTACATAATTACCTACCTACTAACCGCACATTGACTCTGTACCACTACCCCCTGTATATAGCCTCCACATTGACTCTGTACTGGTACCCCCTGTATATAGCCTCCACATTGACTCTGTACCAGTACCCCCTGTATATAGCCTCCACATTGACTCTGTACCACTACCCCCTGGTACCCCCAGGTACCCCCTGTATATAGTCTCCACATTGACTCTGTACCACTACCCCCTGTATATAGCCTCCACATTGACTCTGTACTGGTACCCCTGTATATAGCCTCCACATTGACTCTGTACCGGTAACCCCTGTATATAGCCTCCACATTGACTCTGTACTGGTACCCCCTCTATACAGCCTCCACATTGACTCTGTACCGGTAACCCCTGTATATAGCCTCCACATTGACTCTGTACCGGTACCCCCTGTATATAGCCTCCACATTGACTCTGTACTGGTACCCCCTGTATACAGCCTCCACGTTGACTCTGTACCGGTAACCCCTGTATATAGCCTCCACATTGACTCTGTACCAGTAACCCCTGTATATAGCCTCCACATTGACTCTGTACCACTACCCCCTGTATATAGCCTCCACATTGACTCTGTACCACTACCCCCTGTATATAGCCTCCACATTGACTCTGTACTGGTACCCCCTGTATATTGCCTCCACATTGACTCTGTACCGGTAACCCCTGTATATAGCCTCCACATTGACTCTGTACCGGTAACCCCTGTATATAACCTCCACATTGACTCTATACCGGTAACCCCTGTATATAGCCTCCACATTGACTCTGTACCGGTACCCCCTGTATATAGCCTCCACATTGACTCTGTACCAGTACCCCCTGTATATAGCCTCCACATTGACTCTGTACCAGTACCCCCTGTATATAGCCTCCACATTGACTCTGTACCACTACCCCCTGTATATAGCCTCCACATTGACTCTGTACCAGTACCCCCTGTATATAGCCTCCACATTGACTCTGTACCACTACCCCCTGTATATAGCCTCCACATTGACTCTGTACCAGTACCCCTGTATATAGCCTCCACATTGAGTCTGTACCAGTACCCCTGTATATAGCCTCCACATTGACTCTGTACCACTACCCCCTGTATATAACCTCCACATTGACTCTGTACCGGTAACCCCTGTATATAGCCTCCACATTGACTCTGTACCAGTACCCCCTGTATATAGCCTCCACATTGACTCTGTACCGGTACCCCCTGTATATAGCCTCCACATTGACTGTGTACCAGTACCCCCTGTATATAGCCTCCACATTGACTCTGTACCACTACCCCCTGGTACCCCCAGGTACCCCCTGTATATAGTCTCCACATTGACTCTGTACCACTACCCCCTGTATATAGCCTCCACATTGACTCTGTACTGGTGCCCCCTGTATATAGTCTCCACATTGACTCTGTACCACCCCCTGTATATAGCCTCCACATTGACTCTGTACCAGTACCCCTGTATATAGCCTCTACATTGACTCTGTACCACTACCCTGTATATAGCCTCCACATTGACTCTGTACCAGTACCCCTGTATATAGCCTCTACATTGACTCTGTACCAGTACCCCTGTATATAGCCTCTACATTGACTCTGTGCCGGTACCCCCTGTATATAGCCTCCACATTGACTCTGTACCGGTACCCTGTATATAGCCTCCATATTGACTCTGTATCGGTACCCCTGTATATAGCCTCCTCATTGACTCTGTACCAGTACCACCTGTATATAGCCTCCACATTGACTCTGTACCGGTACCCCCTGTATATAGCCTCCACATTGACTCTGTACCAGTACCACCTGTATATAGCCTCCACATTGACTCTGCACCAGTACCACCTGTATATAGCCTCCACATTGACTCTGTACCAGTACCCCTGGTATATAGCTCCTCCACATTGACTCTGTACCAGTACCCCTGTATATAGCCTCCACATTGACTCTGTACCACGACCACCTGTATATAGCCTCCACATTGACTCTGTACCACTACCCCCTGTATATAGCCTCCACATTGACTCTGTACCACTACCCCCTGTATATAGCCTCCACATTGACTCTGTACCAGTACCCCCTGTATAGCCTCCACATTGACTCTGTACCAGTACCCCCTGTATATAGCCTCCACATTGACTCTGTACCAGTACCCCCTGTATATAGCCTCCACATTGACTCTGTACCGGTACCCCCTGTATATAGCCTCCACATTGACTGTGTACCAGTACCCCCTGTATATAGCCTCCACATTTACTCTGTACCACTACCCCCTGTATATAGCCTCCACATTGACTCTGTACTGGTGCCCCCTGTATACAGCCTCCACATTGACTCTGTACCGGTAACCCCTGTATATAGCCTCCACATTGACTCTGTACCAGTACCCCCTGTATATAGCCTCCACATTGACTCTGTACCACTACCCCCTGTATATAGCCTCCACATTGACTCTGTACCACTACCCCCTGTATATAGCCTCCACATTGACTCTGTACTGGTACCCCCTGTATATTGCCTCCACATTGACTCTGTACCGGTAACCCCTGTATATAGCCTCCACATTGACTCTGTACCGGTAACCCCTGTATATAGCCTCCACATTGACTCTGTACCGTACCCCCTGTATATAGCCTCCACATTGACTCTGTACCAGTACCCCCTGTATATAGCCTCCACATTGACTCTGTACCACTACCCCCTGGTACCCCCAGGTACCCCCTGTATATAGTCTCCACATTGACTCTGTACCACTACCCCCTGTATATAGCCTCCACATTGACTCTGTACTGGTGCCCCCTGTATATAGTCTCCACATTGACTCTGTACCACTACCCCCTGTATATAGCCTCCACATTGACTCTGTACCAGTACCCCCTGTATATAGCCTCTACATTGACTCTGTACCACTACCCCCTGTATATAGCCTCCACATTGACTCTGTACTCTAGTGGTGTGGGGGCTGTGCTTTGGCAAAGTGGGTGGGGTTATATCCTTCCTGTTTGGCCCTGTCCGGGGGTGTCCTCGGATGGGGCCACAGTGTCTCCTGACCCCTCCTGTCTCAGCCTCCAGTATTTATGCTGCATTAGTTTATGTGTCGGGGCTAGGGTCAGTTTGTTATATCTGGGAGTACTTCTCCTGTCCTATTCGGTGTCCTGTGTGAATCTAAGTGTGCGTTCTCTAATTCTCTCCTTCTCTCTTTCTTTCTCTCTCTCGGAGGACCTGAGCCCTAGGACCATGTCCCAGGACTACCTGACATGATGACTCCTTGCTGTCCCCAGTCCACCTGGCCATGCTGCTGCTCCAGTTTCAACTGTTCTGCCTTACTATTATTCAACCATGCTGGTCATTTATGAACATTTGAACATCTTGGCCACGTTCTGTTATAATCTCCACCCGGCACAGCCAGAAGAGGACTGGCCACCCCACATATGCTCTCTCTAATTCTCTCTTTCTTTCTCTCTCTCTCGGAGGACCTGAGCCCTAGGACCGTGCCCCAGGACTCCCTGACATGATGACTCCTTGCTGTCCCCAGTCCACCTGACTGTGCTGCTGCTCCAGTTTCAACTGTTCTGCCTTATTATTATTCGACCATGCTGGTCATTTATGAACATTTGAACATCTTGGTCATGTTCTGTTATAATCTCTGTACTGGTACCCCCTCTATACAGCCTCCACATTGACTCTGTACCGGTAACCCCTGTATATAGCCTCCACATTGACTCTGTACCAGTACCCCCTGTATATAGCCTCCACATTGACTCTGTACCACTACCCCCTGTATATAGCCTCCACATTGACTCTGTACTGGTACCCTGTATATTGCCTCCACATGACTCTGTACCGGTAACCCCTGTATATAGCCTCCACATTGACTCTGTACCGGTAACCCCCTGTATATAGCCTCCACATTGACTCTGTACCGGTAACCCCTGTATATAGCCTCCACATTGACTCTGTACCAGTACCCCCTGTATATAGCCTCCACATTGACTCTGTACCAGTACCCCCTGTATATAGCCTCCACATTGACTCTGTACCAGTACCCCCTGTATATAGCCTCCACATTGACTCTGTACCGGTACCCCCTGTATATAGCCTCCACATTGACTGTGTACCAGTACCCCCTGTATATAGCCTCCACATTGACTCTGTACCACTACCCCCTGGTACCCCCAGGTACCCCCTGTATATAGCCTCTACATTGACTCTGTACCGGTACCCCCTGTATATAGCCTCCACATTGACTCTGTACCGGTACCCCCTGTATATAGCCTCTACATTGACTCTGTACCGGTAACCCCTGTATATAGCCTCCACATTGACTCTGTACCAGTACCCCTGTATATAGCCTCCACATTGACTCTGTACCAGTACCACCTGTATAGCTCCACATTGACTCTGTACCAGTACCCCCTGTATATAGCCTCCACATTGACTCTGTACCAGTACCCCCTGTATATAGCCTCCACATTGACTCTGTACCACGACCACCTGTATATAGCCTCCACATTGACTCTGTACCACTACCCCCTGTATATAGCCTCCACATTGACTCTGTACCACTACCCTCGTATAGCCTCCACATTGACTCTGTACCAGTACCCCTGTATATAGCCTCCACATTGACTCTGTACCAGTACCCCTGTATATAGCCTCCACATTGACTCTGTACCACTACCCCCTGTATATAGCCTCCACATTGACTCTGTACCACTACCCCCTGTATATAGCCTCCACATTGACTCTGTACCAGTACCCCCTGTATATAGCCTCCACATTGACTCTGTACCGTAATACCCTGTATATAGCCTCCACATTGACTCTGTACCGTAACACCCTGTATATAGCCTCCACATAGACTCTGTACCGTAATACCCTGTATATAGCCTCCACATTGACTCTGTACCAGTACCCCCTGTATATAGCCTCCACATTGACTCTGTACCAGTACCCCCTGTATATAGCCTCCACATTGACTCTGGACCACTACCCCCTGTATATAGCCTCCACATTGACTCTGGACCACTACCCCCTGTATATAGCCTCCACATTGACTCTGGACCACTACCCCCTGTATATAGCTATATCTATTGTTATTTACTGCTGCTCTTTAATCATTTGTTATTCTTATCTCTTACTTTTATTGTGGTATTTTCTTAAAACTGCATTGTTGGTTAAGTGCTTGTAAGTTCTACACCTGTTCTATTCAGCATTTCACTGTAAGGTTCTACACCTGTTGTATTCAGCATTTCACTGTAAGGTCTACTACACCTGTTGTATTCAGCATTTCACGGTAAGGTCTACTACACCTGTTGTATTCAGCATTTCACTGTGAGGTCTACTACACCTGTTGTATTCAGCATTTCACTGTGAGGTCTACTACACCTGTTGTATTCAGCATTTCACTGTAAGGTCTACTACACCTGTTGTATTCAGCATTTCACTGTAAGGTCTACTACACCTGTTGTATTCAGCATTTCACTGTAAGGTCTACTACACCTGTTGTATTCAGCATTTCACTGTAAGGTCTACTACACCTGTTGTATTCAGCATTTCACTGTAAGGTTCTACACCTGTTCTATTCAGCATTTCACTGTAAGGTTCTACACCTGTTCTATTCAGCATTTCACTGTAAGGTTCTACACCTGTTCTATTCAGCATTTCACTGTAAGGTTCTACACCTGTTCTATTCAGCATTTCACTGTAAGGTTCTACACCTGTTCTATTCAGCATTTCACTGTAAGTTCTACACCTGTTCTATTCAGCATTTCACTGTAAGGTTCTACACCTGTTCTATTC
>NW_027033261.1:0-2500 GCF_034236695.1 Oncorhynchus nerka | reverse complement strand
CTTCACTTTTTAGTTCCTGTTTAGTCTGTGTTCTTTAAGATAGATGTCACTTTTAGTTCCTTCTCCTCCTCCCTCCCTTCTTCTTCTCCCTCCCCTTCCTCCCCTCCTCTCTTCTTCCTCCTCCCCTCTTCTTCCTCCCCCTCCATCCTCTCTTCCTCCTCCTCCTTCCTCCCTCTCTCTTCTTCCCCCTCCTCCCCTCTCTCTTCTTTTGCCCTCCTCACTTCCTTCCTTCCCTTCTCCTCTTCTCTCTTCTTCCCCTTCTTCCCCTCCCTCCCCCTCTCTTCTTTGCCCTCCTCCTTCCTTCCTTCCTTTCCTCCTCTTCTCTCTCTCTTCTTCCCCCTCCTCTCCCCTCCTCCCCCTCTCTTCTCTCTTCTTCCCCCTCCCTCCCCCTCTCTTCTCTTCCCTCCTCCCCCCTCTCCTTCCCTCCTCTCCTTCTTTCCCCTCCCTCCCCCTCCTCCTCCTTCCCTCTCTTCCCTTCTCCTCCCCTCTCTTCTCTCTTCTTCCCCACTCCTCCCCCTCCTCTTCCTCTCTTCTTCTTCCTCCCTCCCCCTCTCTTCTCTCTTCTTCTTCCCCTCCCTCCCCCCTCCTCCCCCTCTCTTCTCTCTTCTTCCCCAACCCTCCCCCTCTCTTCTCTCTTCTTCCTCCTTCCTTCCCTCTCGTCTCTTTTCTCCATTTACCTCCTTCATCTTACCAATGCAGAGGTGGAGAGAGGTAGATAGGGAAGAGGGGGTTAGGGGTGGGGAGACAAAGACGCGAGAGATGAGAGAAAGTGAGAGACAGAGAGAGGGAGATGAGAGAAACAGAAGAGAGATGAGAGAGATTTACAAGAGGACGAGAGACTGCGTAAGAGACTGGGGTTAGTAATGAGACGATAGCTCTCATCCCTCCGTGTGCGTGTGTGTGTGTGTGTGTGCGTGTCATACCATTAGTGAGTGCCTCACACTGGCTGAGGATTACGAGGTCTATTTTTTATTATCGGCGGGGTGACAGCCCAGGTGCTCAGGGAGAACGAGTACACCCACTCACACACCAGTCACGCACGTATGTTCCCACCACACACACACACACACACACTACATCACACCACACACACACACACACACACACACACACACACACACACACACACACACACACACACACACACAGACACACAGATACAACTAGACACCAGACACACACACACACACAGACACTAGAGACACACACACACACAGACACACAGACACAACAGACACAACAGACACACACACTACATGAGCCGAGACTAAAGCAGAGACACAGATATATACATACAGCTGATGAACTGTGGAAGGCCTATCTATAGATAAGATATCTGAACAGCCTCAGCTGATGAACTGTGGAAGGCCTATCTATAGATAAGATATCTGAACAGACTCAGCTGACCTCAAACCCCTCTTTTCCTCCAACCTCCAGATACATTTTATACACATAATTCTACTGGTATTATACTACAGAGGTTAGTCTTCATTCTACTGGTATTATAGTAGTCTTCATTCTACTGGTATATATCAGAGGTTAGTCTTCATTCTACTGGTATTATACTACAGAGGTTAGTCTTCATTCTACTGGTATTATAGTAGTCTTCATTCTACTGGTATTATACTACAGAGGTTAGTCTTCATTCTACTGGTATTATACTA
Organism: Oncorhynchus nerka; assembly: GCF_034236695.1. Lineage (NCBI taxonomy): Eukaryota > Metazoa > Chordata > Actinopteri > Salmoniformes > Salmonidae > Oncorhynchus > Oncorhynchus nerka. The sequence continues at coordinate 836 of NW_027033261.1, read as the reverse complement.
CAGAGGTTAGTCTTCATTCTACTGGTATTATAGTAGTCTTCATTCTACTGGTATTATAGTAGTCTTCATTCTACTGGTATTATAGTAGTCTCCATTCTACTGGTATTATAGGTTAGTATTCATTCTACTGGTATTATACTACAGAGGTTAGTCTTCATTCTACTGGTATTATACTACAGAGGTTAGTCTCCATTCTACTGGTATTATAGTAGTCTTCATTCTACTGGTATTATAGTAGTCTTCATTCTACTGGTATTATACTACAGAGGTTAGTCTTCATTCTACTGGTATTATACTACAGAGGTTAGTCTTCATTCTACTGGTATTATACTACAGAGGTTAGTCTTCATTCTACTGGTATTATAGTGATGTCTTCATTCTACTGGTTATACTACAGAGGTTAGTCTTCATTCTACTGGTATTATAGTAGTCTTCATTCTACTGGTATATATCAGTAGTCTCCATTCCACTGGTATTATACTACAGAGGTTAGTCTTCATTCTACTGGTATTATAGTAGTCTTCATTCTACTGGTATTATAATACAGAGGTTAGTCTTCATTCTACTCAGTATTATACTACAGAGGTTAGTCTTCATTCTACTGGTATTATACTACAGAGGTTGGTCTCCATTCTACTGGTATTATACCAGAGTTAGTCTTCATTCTACTGGTATTATAGTAGTCTTCATTCTGACTGGTATTATGCTACAGAGGTTAGTCTTCATTCTACTGGTATTATAGAGGTTAGTCCTCATTCCTACTGGTATTATACTCACAGAGGTTAGTCTTCATTCTACTGGTATTATAGTAGTCTTCATCTTCTACTGGTATTATA
>NW_027033259.1:0-5940 GCF_034236695.1 Oncorhynchus nerka | reverse complement strand
GCACTGTATATATTAAGTAATCTTGTCCAAGAGAAATTGGCATAGTTATCAAAATGTCACGCCAGAGTAAGCCTATACTAAACACAGCCCTTATTTTAAGTGGCTGACAATAAGCTACAGGGCCAGGGGCAGACCTTACCGTGAGGGCCGGGGGCAGACCTTACCGTGAGGGCCGGGGGCAGACCTTACCGTGAGGGCCGGGGGCAGACCTTACTGTGAGGGCCGGGGGCAGACCTTACCGTGAGGGCCACGCCTCGTACCTGAAGCCACTCAGCCTTGATAGGGAAGACCTTACTGTGAGGGCCGGGGGCAGACCTTACCGTGAGGGCCGGGGGCAGACCTTACTGTGAGGGCCGGGGGCAGACCTTACCGTGAGGGCCACGCCTCGTACCTGAAGCTACTCAGCCTTCTTAGGCTGCGGTGCCACAACTCACACCTGAAGCCACTCAGCCTTGATAGGGCAGACCTTACTGTGAGGGCCGAGGGCAGACTTTACTGTGAGGGTCGAGGGGACCCACGTGAGGGCCGGGGCAGACCTTACCGTGAGGGCCGGGGGCAGACCTTACCGTGAGGGCCGGGGGCAGACCTTACCGTGAGGGCCGGGGCAGACCTTACCGTGAGGGCCGGGGGCAGAACCTTACCGTGAGGGCCGGGGGCAGACTCATCGTGAGGGCCGGGGCAGACCTTACCGTGAGGGCCGGGGACTCACTGTGAGGGCCGGGGGCAGACCTTACCGTGAGGGCCGGGGCAGACTCCACCGTGAGGGCCAGACCTTACTGTGAGGGCCGGGGGCAGACCTTACCGTGAGGGCCGGGGGCAGACCTTACCGTGAGGGCCGGGGGCAGACCTTACCGTGAGGGCCAGGGGCAGACCTTACCGTGAGGGCCGGGGGCAGACCTTACCGTGAGGGCCGGGGGCAGACCTTACCGTGAGGGCCGGGGGCAGACCTTACCGTGAGGGCCGGGGGCAGACCTTACCGTGAGGGCCGGGGGCAGACCTTACCGTGAGGGCCGGGGCAGACCTTACCGTGAGGGCCGGGGCAGACCTCACCGTGAGGGCCGGGGACAGACCTTACTGTGAGTGGTCTTGAGCTTTATCCAAAGTATTTGCTTTCTATTTTGCAACTGATATTGTTTTTGTTGTGAAAATAACACAGGCTGAGATGACAGTTCAACAGTCTTGCCGTAAATAAATAACTAAATAGACAGAGTTTGTGCATATTGTCGAAATATATTGTTTAATATAAGGCCTTAAGAAATTGAAAAGGATATCTTGAAAAAAAACTGTGCTTAAAAACTTCAACTGAAAAGCGTGAAATCCTTGAAGAGTGATTTGTCTCTGAAATGAAAGACAGTAGTTATGAAATAAAATTCACAAGAAAGGTCTGTTGTTGCCCTCGTGTTGTGCAGCTGTGGCTCAGAGACCCAGAAGGGAGTGTGCCCTCAGCACAGACTTCTTCCCCCACGAGGTGCTCTCTGGTTGGGGAAGCAGAGCGGGGGTCCCCCCCCCCCCTGCTGTTGAGCTGCCTACTACACATGATGAATGAGAGAGAGAAACCCATCTGCCTAAAGGAAAACCCCATCTGCCTCAAGGAGAAACTCCCTCAAAACACACAAACACAGACATGCACACACACACACACACACACACACACACACACACACACACACACACACACACAGACAGAGAGAAAAGAGTACTGAGAGTAGGTCTACTGTAAATACACAACTAATACAAACACCCACACATAGAGGGGTTGGTTGTTTAGCAACAAAACCGCCGCCTATGCAACTTTGGAGCAAAACAGACGGGGTTGGCTTAGACTGCTGACAACATGTCAACTATATTTAGTCTCCTATGTTCATTGAAAACATAAATCAAGTTGCACAATGAGCACTTGTTGTCTCTCAGAGACATCGTTACAGTTGTTGGTTAGCTAGCGAGTGAATTTTAGCCATTAACCAAAACACCTCAAAACAAGATGGGGTGGCAGGTAGCCTCGTGGTTAGAGTGTTGGACTAGTAACCAGCAGGTAACCTAGTGGTTAGAGCGTTGGGCCAGTAACCAGCAGGTAGCCTAGTGGTTAGAGTGTTGGACTAGTAACCAGCAGGTAGCCTAGTGGTTAGAATGTTGGGCCAGTAACCAGCAGGTAGCCTAGTGGTTAGAGTGTTGGACCAGTAACCAGCAGGTAGCCTAGTGGTTAGAGCGTTGGGCCAGTAACCAGCAGGTAGCCTAGTGGTTAGAGCGTTGGGCCTGTAACCAGCAGGTAGCCTAGTGGTTAGATTGTTGGGCCTGTAACCAGCAGGTAGCCTCATGGTTAGAGTGTTGGGCTAGTAACCAGCAGGTAGCCTAGTGGTTAGAGTGTTGGGCCAGTAACCAGCAGGTAGCCTAGTGATTAGATTGTTAGGCCAGTAACCAGCAGGTAGCCTAGTGATTAGATTGTTAGGCCAGTAACCAGCAGGTAGCCTAGTGGTTAGATTGTTGGGCCAGTAACCAGCAGGTAGCCTAGTGGTTAGATTGTTAGGCCAGTAACCAGCAGGTAGCCTAGTGGTTAGATTGTTGGGCCTGTAACCAGCAGGTAGCCTCGTGGTTCGAGTGTTGGGCCAGTAACCAGCAGGTAGCCTAGTGGTTAGAGTGTTGGGCCAGTAACCAGCAGGTAGCCTAGTGGTTAGAGTGTTGGGCCAGTAACCAGCAGGTAGCCTAGTGGTTAGAGTGTTGGGCCAGTAACCAGCAGGTAGCCTAGTGATTAGATTGTTAGGCCAGTAACCAGCAGGTAGCCTAGTGGTTAGATTGTTAGGCCAGTAACCAGCAGGTAGCCTAGTGGTTAGATTGTTGGGCCTGTAACCAGCAGGTAGCCTAGTGGTTAGAGCGTTGGGCCAGTAACCAGCAGGTAGCCTAGTGGTTAGAGCGTTGGGCCAGTAACCAGCAGGTAGCCTTGTGGTTAGAGTGTTGGGCCAGTAACCAGCAGGTAGCCTTGTGGTTAGAGTGTTGAGCCAGTAACCAGCAGGTAGCCTAGTGGTTAGAGCGTTAAGCCAGTAACCAGCAGGTAGCCTTGTGGTTAGAGTGTTGGGCCAGTAACCAGCAGGTAGCCTAGTGGTTAGAGCGTTGGGCCAGTAACCAAAAAGTTGCTAGACCGAATCCCTGAGCTGACAAGGTAAAAATCTGTTGTTCTGCCCCTGAACAAGGCAGTTAACCCACTGTTCCCCAGTAGGCCGTCATTGTAAATAAGAATTTGTTCTTAACTGACTTGCCTAGTTAAATATACAAACGTCAAATAAAAAATGAAGAACAAGATAAAACTAGCTGAATCGATCCACTTACGATTCCCCACATGCCACTTTCTTGTCATTGTTGCTGTCTGGCCATGTAGAATTACAACACCACACGGCCTTGTGACCCATGGTCGTGCTGCGCGTCCTTTTGGGACGTTCTCAGCTAACCTGTTTTATAAGAAGCATTGAAGAAAAAAAATCACACATTTACATTTGTCTTTTTTTTAAATGACTTGAAACTGTCATTTCGATGTTATTAATGAGGCGCCAAACTAATCAGGGACATTTGCATGATGGATGAGCATGTGATTGAGCTGGTATCACAGTAAATCATTAGGCTATTGTCAATGTACAATATACCTACCGGTCCTGGAATAAAACACACAGCACGTTTTCCACCTGTATTTTTCTGCCTGTATGTCCTTGTATATGTTAGATGATGTGTATTTATGTATGAGACACAACCAACATTTCCACACAGGGATAATAAAGGCATCGTATTTTTTATAGACACATTCATAAAGGCCAACAAATAGTTTGAAGAGAAAGGGTCTAGTAGAGAGATGTGATCTTCCAGTCAGTCAGTCAGTGTGGTTTTTACAGAGGCGTTGTTGTCTAACTGACAATAACACATACTTACTTTTGATACAGCAGTACACCTGCGGGTTAGGACTGCTTCTCAAATGGCACCCTATTCCCTAATTAGTGCACTACTTTTGACCAGAGCCCTATGGCACCCTATTCCCTATTTAGTGCACTACTTTTGACCAGAGCCCTATGGCACCCTATTCCTAATTAGTGCACTACTTTGACCAGAGCCCTATGTGACCTGGTCAAAGGTAGTGCACTATATATGGGCCCACGACCCATGTGTTCCCCACCACCACATTAGCATGGCAGAGATAGTCATCAGTAGCACACTGAACACAGCCACGTGAATTTCAACATGTCCCTGTTCAGAGAGAGAGAGAGGTGGGGGGAGAGGGAGGGAGAGGTGGGGTGGAGAGTTGGGAGAGGTGGGGGAGAGAGGGAAGAGGAGGGAGAGGTGGGGGGGAGAGAGGGAGGGAGAGGTGGGAAGGGAGAGTTGGGAGAGAGTGGGGGGAGAGAGGGAAGAGGAGGGAGAGAGTAGGGGGAGAGAGGGAAGAGGAGGAGAGGTGGGGGAGAGAGGGAGGGAGAGGTGGGAGAGTTGGGGGAGAGAGGAGGAGGAGGGAGAGGTGGGGGAGGAGGAGGAGGAGAGGTGAGTGGGGAGGAGAAGGAGAAGGTGGGGGAAAGAGGGAGGAGGAGGAGAAGGAGTGGAGGGAGGAGAAGGGGAGAGGTGGGGGAGAGAGGAGGAGGGAGGAGAAGGGAGAGGTGAGTGGAGTGGAGGAGAAGGGAGAGGTGGGGGAGAGAGGAGGAGAAGGGAGAGGTGGAGTGGAGGGAGGAGAAGGGAGAGGTGGGGGAGAGAGGGATGAGAAGGGAGAAGTGGGGGAGGAGGAGGGAGGAGAAGGGAGAGGTGAGTGGAGGGAGAGGAGGAGAAGGGAGAGGTGGGGGAGAGAGGAGGAGGGATGGAGGATGGAGAGGTGGGTGGAGGGAGGAGTAATGGGAGAGGTGGGGGAGAGAGGGAGGAGAAGGAGAGAGGAGTGGAGGGAGGGAGGAGAAGGGAGAGGTGGGGAGAGAGAGAGGAGGAGAAGGGAGATAGGGAGAGAGAGAGGAGGAGGAGAGAGGTGGGTGGAGGGAGGAGAAGGGAGAGGTGGGGTGGAGAGAGGAGGAGAAGGAGAGGTGAGTGGAGGGAGGGAGGAGAAGGAGAGAGGTGGGGGAGAGAGGAGGAGGAGGAGGAGGGAGAGAGTGAGTGGAAGGAGGAGAAGGGAGAGGTGGGGGGAGAGAGGGAGGAGAAGGAGAGTGAGTGGAGGGAGGGAGGAGAAGGAGAGGTGGGGGAGAGAGGGAGGAGAAGGGAGAGGAGTGGAGGGAGGAGGAGAAGGGAGAGGTGGAGGGAGAGAGGAAGGAGGGAGAGGTGGGAGGAGGAGGGATGAGGTGGCAGGGAGGAGAAGGGAGAGGTGGGGGAGAGAAAGGGGCCTACAACTTTATTTGTGCTGTTCTAAAACACTGTGCAGTGTGATGCTTTGGACTTGTTCTACTTGGGCATTACTTTGCAGTGAGGTTCATGTAGTAAAACCACAGAAGAAGTTGCTAATGTGTAGCTTCATTCTTTTTGTTGTGATGCAGGCCATGGAGTGTGAATACTAACGCCTCCATCACACCTACAGTGTCCTTGTGCGCTTGGGTACATCAGGAAGTATATTCATTTCCAATGGAACGCTGTGTTAGCCTTGCAGCGTTGCATTGCAGAGGCACTTTCTGTTTGGTACATACATTGGATTTATCTAATGTATGCATCAAATTGACAGAAATGGTAGCAGAAGGTGAATGTTCAACTTTTGTTGCCCACATATCCAGATGACGTTGCATACCATTTGGCGCAATAACACTGTCGGTGTGATCAAGGTGTATGTAAAATGTAGTTTATGACGATAATTAGTGCACTACTTTTGACCAGAGCCCTATGGCACCCTATTCCCTATTTAGTGCACTACTTTTGACCAGAGCCCTATGGCACCCTATTCCCTAATTAGTGCACTACTTTTGACCAGAGCCCTATGTGACCTGGTCAAAGGTAGTGCACTATATATGG
>NW_027033258.1:0-5937 GCF_034236695.1 Oncorhynchus nerka | reverse complement strand
TAACTTCAACCAACCCATAACCCCACCTCACACGACAAACTGAAGGTAACTGGTCTAACCTTCATCTAACCTTCAACACAACCCATAACCCCCACACCTCACACGACAAACTGAAGGTAACTGGTCTAACCTTCATCTAACCTACAACCATAACCCCACACCTCACCACGACAAGCTGAAGGTAACTGGTCTAACCTTCAACACAACCATAACCCCCCACACCTCCACCACGACAAACTGAAGGTAACTGGTCTAACCTTCATCTAACCTTCAACACAACCCATAACCCCCACACTCACACGACAAACTGAAGGTAACTGGTCTAACCTTCATCTAACCCCCACACACCGCCATAACCCCCACACCTCACCATCGACAAACTGAAGGTAACTGGTCTAACCTTCAACACAACCATAACCCCCACACCTCACACGACAAACTGAAGGTAACTGGTCTAACCTTCAACACAACCATAACCCCACACCTCACACGACAAACTGAAGGTAACTGGTCTAACCTTCATCTAACCTTCAACACAACCCATAACCCCCACACTCACACGACAAACTGAAGGTAACTGGTCTAACCTTCATCTAACCTTCAACACAACCCATAACCCCCACACCTCACACGACAAACTGAAGGTAACTGGTCTAACCTTCATCTAACCTTCAACACAACCCATAACCCCCACACCTCACACGACAAACTGAAGGTAACTGGTCTAACCTTCATCTAACCTTCAACACAACCCATAACCCCCACACCTCACACGACAAACTGAAGGTAACTGGTCTAACCTTCAACACAACCATAACCACCTCACATGACAAGCTGAAGGTAACTGGTCTAACCTTCAACACAACCATAACCCCCACACCTCACACGACAAACTGAAGGTAACTGGTATAACCTTCATCTAACCTTTACATAACCCCATACTGGACATGACCCTTTATAAAACCATAACCCATACTGGACATTACCCCTTTATAAAACCATAACCCATACTGGACATTACCCTTTAGAAAACCATAACCCATACTGGACATTACCCTTTAGAAAACCATAACCCATACTGGACATTACCCTTTAGAAAACCATAACCCATACTGGACATGACCCTTCATAAAACCATAACCCATACTGGACATTACCCTTTATAAAACCATAACCCATACTGGACATTACCCTTTATAAAACCATAACCCATACTGGACATTACCCTTTATAAAACCATACCCTTTATAAAACCATAACCCATACTGGACATTACCCTTTATAAAACCATAACCCATACTGGACACTACCCTTTATAAAACCATAACCCATACTGGACATTACCCCTTTATAAAACCATAACCCATACTGGACACTACCCTTTATAAAACCATAACCCATACTGTACATTACCCTTTATAAAACCATAACCCATACTGGACATTACCCTTTATAAAACCATAACCCATACTGGACATTACCCTTTATAAAACCATAACCCATACTGGACATTACTCCTTTATAAAACCATAACCCATACTGGACATAACCCTTTATAAAACCATAACCCATACTGGACATTACCCTTTATAAAACCATAACCCATACTGGACATTACCCTTTATAAAACCATAACCCATACTGGACATTACCCTTCATAAAACCATAACCCATACTGGACATTACCCTTCATAAAACCATAACCCATACTGGACATTACCCTTTATAAAACCATAACCCATACTGGACATTACCCTTTATAAAACCATAACCCATACTGGACATTACCCTTTATAAAACCATAACCCATACTGGACATTACCCTTTATAAAACCATAACCCATACTGGACATTACCCTTTATAAAACCATAACCCATACTGGACATTACCCTTTATAAAACCATAACCCATACTGGACATTACCATTTATAAAACCATAACCCATACTGGACATGACCCTTTATAAAACCATAACCCATACTGGACATTACCCTTTATAAAACCATAACCCATACTGGACATTACCCTTTATAAAACCATAACCCATACTGGACATTACCCCTTTATAAAACAATACTCTTTATAAAACCATAACCCATACTGGACATTACCCTTTATAAAACCATAACCCATACTGGACATTACCCTTTATAAAACCATAACCCATACTGGACATTACCCTTTATAAAACCATAACCCATACTGGACATTACCCTTTATAAAACCATAACCCATACTGGACATTACCCTTTATAAAACCATAACCCATACTGGACATTACCCTTTATAAAACCATAACCCATACTGGACATTACCCTTCATAAAACCATAACCCATACTGGACATTACCCTTTATAAAACCATAACCCATACTGGACATTACCCTTTATAAAACCATAACCCATACTGGACATTACCCTTTATAAAACCATAACCCATACTGGACATTACCCTTTATAAAACCATAACCCATACTGGACATTACCCTTTATAAAACCATAACCCATACTGGACATTACCCTTTATAAAACCATAACCCATACTTGGACATTACCATTTATAAAACCATAACCCATACTGGACATTACCCTTTATAAAACCATAACCCATACTGGACATTACCCTTTATAAAACCATAACCCATACTGAACATTACCCTTTATAAAACCATAACCCATACTGGACATTACCCCTTTATAAAACAATACTCTTTATAAACCCATAACCCATACTGGACATTACCCTTTATAAAACCATAACCCATGCTGGACATTACCCTTTATAAAACCATAACCCATACTGGACATTACCCTTAATAAAACCATACCCCATACTGGACATTACCCTTTATAAACCATACCCTTTATAAAACCATAACCCATACTGGACATTACCCCTTTATAAAACCATAACCCATACTGGACACTACCCTTTATAAAACCATAACCCATACTGGACATTACCCTTCATAAAACCATAACCCATACTGGACATTACCCTTTATAAAACCATAACCCATACTGGACATTACCCTTTATAAAACCATAACCCATACTGGACATTACCCTTTATAAAACCATAACCCATACTGTACATTACCCTTCATAAAACCATAACCCATACTGGACATTACCCTTTATAAAACCATAGCCCATACTGGACATTACCCTTTATAAAACCATAACCCATACTGGACATTACCCTTTATAAAACCATAACCCATACTGGACATTACCCTTTATAAAACCATAACCCATACTGGACATTACCCTTTATAAAACCATAACCCATACTGGACATTACCCTTTATAAAACCATAGCCCATACTGGACATAACCCTTTATAAAACCATAACCCATACTGGACGTTACCCTTTACAAAACCATAACCCATACTGGACATAACCCTTTATAAAACCATAACCCATACTGGACATTACCCTTTATAAAACCATAACCCATACTGGACATTACCCCTTTATAAAACAATACTCTTTATAAAACCATAACCCATACTGGACATTACCCTTTATAAAACCATAACCCATACTGGACATTACCCTTTATAAAACCATAACCCATGCTGGACATTACCCTTTATACAACCATAACCCATACTGGACATTACCCTTTATAAAACCATAACCCATACTGGACATTACCCTTTATAAAACCATAACCCATACTGGACATTACCCTTTATAAAACCATAACCCATACTGGACATTACCCTTTATAAAACCATAACCCATACTGGACATTACCCTTTATAAAACCATAACCCATACTGTACATTACCCTTTATAAAACCATAACCCATACTGACATTACCCTTATAAAACCATAACCCATACTGGACATTACCCTTTATAAAACCATAACCCATACTGGACATTACCCTTTATAAAACCATAACCCATACTGGACATGACCCTTTATAAAACCATAACCCATACTGGACATTACCCTTTATAAAACCATAACCCATACTGAACATTACCCTTTATAAAACCATAACCCATACTGGACATTACCCTTTATAAACAATACTTTATAAACCCATAACCCATACTGGACATTACCCTTTATAAAACCATAACCCATGCTGACATTACCCTTTATAAAACCATAACCCATACTGGACATTACCCTTAATAAAACCATACCCCATACTGGGCATTACCCTTTATAAAACCATACCCTTTATAAAACCATAACCCATACTGGACATTACCCCTTTATAAAACCATAACCCATACTGGACACTACCCTTTATAAAACCATAACCCATACTGTACATTACCCTTCATAAAACCATAACCCATACTGTACATTACCCTTCATAAAACCATAAACCATACTGGACATTACCCTTTATAAAACCATAGCCCATACAGGACATAACCCCCTTTATAAAAACATAGCCCATACTGGACATTACCCTTTATAAAACCATAGCCCATACTGGACATTACCCTTTATAAAACCATAACCCATACTGGACATGACCCTTTATAAAACCATAACCCATACTGGACATTACCCTTTATAAAACCATAACCCATACTGGACATTACCCTTTATAAAACCATAACCCATACTTGGCATTACCATTTATAAAACCATAACCCATACTGGACATGACCCTTTATAAAACCATAACCCATACTGGACATTACCCTTTATAAAACCATAACCCATACTGAACATTACCCTTTATAAAACCATAACCCATACTGGACATTACCCCTTTATAAAACAATACTCTTTATAAACCCATAACCCATACTGGACATTACCCTTTATAAAACCATAACCCATGCTGGACATTACCCTTTATAAAACCATAACCCATACTGGACATTACCCTTAATAAAACCATACCCCATACTGGGCATTACCCTTTATAAAACCATACCCTTTATAAAACCATAACCCATACTGGACATGACCCCTTTATAAAACCATAACCCATACTGGACACTACCCTTTATAAAACCATAACCCATACTGTACATTACCCTTCATAAAACCATAACCCATACTGTACATTACCCTTCATAAAACCATAAACCATACTGGACATTACCCTTTATAAAACCATAGCCCATACTGGACATAACCCCCTTTATAAAACCATAACCCATACTGGACATTACCCTTTATAAAACCATAGCCCATACTGGACATTACCCTTTATAAAACCATAACCCATACTGGACATGACCCTTTATAAAACCATAACCCATACTGGACATTACCCTTTATAAAACCATAACCCATACTGGACATTACCCTTTATAAAACCATAACCCATACTTGGCATTACCATTTATAAAACCATAACCCATACTGGACATGACCCTTTATAAAACCATAACCCATACTGGACATTACCCTTTATAAAACCATAACCCATACTGAACATTACCCTTTATAAAACCATAACCCATACTGGACATTACCCCTTTATAAAACAATACTCTTTATAAACCCATAACCCATACTGGACATTACCCTTTATAAAACCATAACCCATGCTGGACATTACCCTTTATAAAACCATAACCCATACTGGACATTACCCTTAATAAAACCATACCCCATACTGGGCATTACCCTTTATAAAACCATAACCCATACTGGACATTACCCCTTTATAAAACCATAACCCATACTGGACACTACCCTTTATAAAACCATAACCCATACTGTACATTACCCTTCATAAAACCATAAACCATACTGGACATTACCCTTTATAAAACCATAACCCATACTGTACATGACCCTTCATAAAACCATACCCATACTGGACATTACCCTTTATAAAACCATAACCCGTACTGGACATTACCCTTTATAAAACCATAACCCATACTGGACATTACCCTTTATAAAACCATAACCCATACTGGACATTACCCTTTATAAAAC
>NW_027033257.1:0-5936 GCF_034236695.1 Oncorhynchus nerka | reverse complement strand
TGTATTTACCTGTGTATATGTAGCGTCAGGTGTGTTATATTAAGGTGTATTTACCTGTGTATATGAAGCGTCCAGGTGTGTTATATTAAGGTGTATTTACCTGTGTATATGTAGCGTCCAGGTGTGTTATATTAAGGTGTATTTACCTGGGAATATGTAGCGTCAGGTGTGTTAAATTAAGATGTATTTACCTGTGATATGAGCGTCAGTGTGTCAAATTAAGGTGTATTTACCTGGGAATATGTAGCGTCAGGTGTGTTATATTAAGGTGTATTTACCTGTGTATATGTAGCGTCCAGGTGTGTTATATTAAGGTGTATTTACCTGTGTATATGAAGCGTCCAGGTGTGTTATATTAAGGTGTATTTACCTGTGAATATGTAAGCGTCCAGGTGTGTTATATTAAGGTGTATTTACCTGTGTATATGAAGCGTCCAGGTGTGTTAAATTAAGATGTATTTACCTGTGTATATGAAGCGTCCAGGTGTGTTATATTAAGGTGTATTTACCTGGGAATATGAAGCGTCAGGTGTGTTAAATTAAGGTGTATTTACCTGTGTATATGAAGCGTCCAGGTGTGTTATATTATGGTGTATTTACCTGGGAATATGTAGCGTCAGGTGTGTTAAATTAAGGTGTATTTACCTGGGAATATGTAGCGTCAGGTGTGTTAAATTAAGGTGTATTTACCTGTGTATATGAAGCGTCCAGGTGTGTTATATTAAGGTGTATTTACCTGTGTATATGAAGCGTCCAGGTGTGTTATATTAAGGTGTATTTACCTGTGTATATGAAGCGTCCAGGTGTGTTATATTATGGTGTATTTACCTGGGAATATGAAGCGTCAGGTGTGTTAAATTAAGATGTATTTACCTGTGTATATGTAGCGTCAGGTGTGTTATATTAAGGTGTATTTACCTGTGTATATGAAGCGTCCAGGTGTGTTATATTATGGTGTATTTACCTGGGAATATGTAGCGTCAGGTGTGTTATATTATGGTGTATTTACCTGGGTATATGTAGCGTCCAGGTGTGTTATATTAAGGTGTATTTACCTGTGAATATGAAGCGTCCAGGTGTGTTAAATTAAGATGTATTTACCTGTGTATATGTAGCGTCAGGTGTGTTATATTAAGGTGTATTTACCTGTGTATATGTAGCGTCAGGTGTGTTATATTAAGGTGTATTTACCTGTGTATATGAAGCGTCCAGGTGTGTTAAATTAAGATGTATTTACCTGTGTATATGAAGCGTCCAGGTGTGTTATATTGAGGTGTATTTACCTGGGAATATGTAGCGTCAGGTGTGTTATATTAAGGTGTATTTACCTGTGTATATGTAGCGTCAGGTGTGTTATATTAAGGTGTATTTACCTGTGTATATGAAGCGTCCAGGTGTGTTAAATTAAGATGTATTTACCTGTGTATATAAAGCATCCAGGTGTGTTATATTAAGGTGTATTTACCTGGGAATATGTAGCGTCAGGTGTGTTATATTAAGGTGTATTTACCTGTGTATATGTAGCGTCAGGTGTGTTATATTAAGGTGTATTTACCTGTGTATATGAAGCGTCAGGTGTGTTAAATTAAGGTGTATTTACCTGTGTATATGAAGCGTCCAGGTGTGTTAAATGAAGATGTATTTACCTGGGAATATGTAGCATCAGGTGTGTTATATTAAGATGTATTTACCTGGGAATATGTAGCGTCAGGTGTGTTAAATTAAGATGTATTTACCTGTGTATATGAAGCGTCCAGGTGTGTTATATTAAGGTGTATTTACCTGTGTATATGAAGCGTCCAGGTGTGTTATATTATGGTGTATTTACCTGGGAATATGTAGCGTCAGGTGTGTTAAATTAAGGTGTATTTACCTGGGAATATGTAGCGTCAGGTGTGTTAAATTAAGGTGTATTTACCTGTGTATATGTAGCGTCAGGTGTGTTATTTTAGGTGTATTTACCTGTGTATATGAAGTGTCCAGGTGTGTTATATTAAGATGTATTTACCTGTGTATATGAAGCGTCCAGGTGTGTTAAATTAAGATGTATTTACCTGGGAATATGTAGCGTCAGGTGTGTTAAATTAAGGTGTATTTACCTGTGTATATGTAGCGTCAGGTGTGTTATATTAAGATGTATTTACCTGTGTATATGAAGCGTCCAGGTGTGTTAAATTAAGGTGTATTTACCTGGGAATATGTAGCGTCAGGTGTGTTAAATTAAGGTGTATTTACCTGTGTATATGAAGCGTCCAGGTGTGTTATATTATGGTGTATTTACCTGTGTATATGAAGCGTCCAGGTGTGTTATATTAAGGTGTATTTACCTGTGTATATGAAGCGTCCAGGTGTGTTATATTAAGGTGTATTTACCTGTGTATATGAAGCGTCCAGGTGTGTTATATTATGGTGTATTTACCTGTGTATATGAAGCGTCAGGTGTGTTAAATTAAGGTGTATTTACCTGGGAATATGTAGCGTCAGGTGTGTTAAATTAAGGTGTATTTACCTGGGAATATGTAGCGTCAGGTGTGTTAAATTAAGGTGTATTTACCTGGGAATATGTAGCGTCAGGTGTGTTAAATTAAGGTGTATTTACCTGTGTATATGAAGCGTCCAGGTGTGTTATATTAAGGTGTATTTACCTGTGTATATGAAGCGTCCAGTTGTGTTAAATTAAGATGTATTTACCTGGGAATATGTAGCGTCCAGGTGTGTTATATTAAGGTGTATTTACCTGTGTATATGAAGCGTCCAGGTGTGTTAAATTAAGATGTATTTACCTGTGTATATGAAGCTTCCAGGTGCGTTATATTATGGTGTATTTACATGTGTATATGAAGCGTCCAGGTGTGTTATATTAAGGTGTATTTACCTGTGTATATGAAGCGTCCAGGTGTGTTATATTATGGTGTATTTACCTGTGTATATGAAGCGTCCAGGTGTGTTATATTAAGGTGTATTTTCCTGTGTATATGAAGCGTCCAGGTGTGTTATATTAAGTGTATTTACCTGTGTATATGAAGCGTCAGGTGTGTTATATTATGGTGTATTTACCTGTGTATATGAAGCGTCAGGTGTGTTAAATTAAGGTGTATTTACCTGGGAATATGTAGCGTCAGGTGTGTTAAATTAAGGTGTATTTACCTGGGAATATGTAGCGTCAGGTGTGTTAAATTAAGGTGTATTTACCTGGGAATATGTAGCGTCAGGTGTGTTAAATTAAGGTGTATTTACCTGTGTATATGAAGCGTCCAGGTGTGTTATATTAAGGTGTATTTACCTGTGTATATGAAGCGTCCAGTTGTGTTAAATTAAGATGTATTTACCTGGGAATATGTAGCGTCCAGGTGTGTTATATTAAGGTGTATTTACCTGTGTATATGAAGCGTCCAGGTGTGTTAAATTAAGATGTATTTACCTGTGTATATGAAGCTTCCAGGTGCGTTATATTATGGTGTATTTACCTGTGTATATGAAGCGTCCAGGTGTGTTATATTAAGGTGTATTTACCTGTGTATATGAAGCGTCCAGGTGTGTTATATTATGGTGTATTTACCTGGGAATATGTAGCGTCAGGTGTGTTAAATTAAGGTGTATTTACCTGGGAATATGTAGCGTCAGGTGTGTTAAATTAAGGTGTATTTACCTGGGAATATGTAGCGTCAGGTGTGTTAAATTAAGATGTATTTACCTGGGAATATGTAGCGTCAGGTGTGTTAAATTAAGGTGTATTTACCTGTGTATATGAAGCGTCCAGGTGTGTTAAATTAAGATGTATTTACCTGGGAATATGTAGCGTCAGGTGTGTTAAATTAAGGTGTATTTACCTGGGAATATGTAGCGTCAGGTGTGTTAAATTAAGGTGTATTTACCTGGGAATATGTAGCGTCAGGTGTGTTAAATTAAGGTGTATTTACCTGTGTATATGAAGCTTCCACGTGTGTTATATTATGGTGTATTTACCTGGGAATATGAAGCGTCAGGTGTGTTAAATTAAGATGTATTTACCTGTGTATATGTAGCGTCAGGTGTGTTATATTAAGGTGTATTTACCTGTGTATATGAAGCGTCCAGGTGTGTTATATTATGGTGTATTTACCTGGGAATATGTAGCGTCAGGTGTGTTATATTATGGTGTATTTACCTGGGAATATGTAGCGTCCAGGTGTGTTATATTAAGATGTATTTACCTGGGAATATGAAGCGTCCAGGTGTGTTAAATTAAGATGTATTTACCTGTGTATATGAAGCGTCCAGGTGTGTTATATTAAGGAGTATTTACCTGTGTATATGTAGCGTCAGGTGTGTTATTTTAGGTGTATTTACCTGTGTATATGAAGTGTCCAGGTGTGTTATATTAAGATGTATTTACCTGTGTATATGAAGCGTCCAGGTGTGTTAAATTAAGATGTATTTACCTGGGAATATGTAGCGTCAGGTGTGTTAAATTAAGGTGTATTTACCTGTGTATATGTAGCGTCAGGTGTGTTATATTAAGATGTATTTACCTGTGTATATGAAGCATTGAGGTGTATTTACCTGGGAATATGTAGCGTCAGGTGTGTTATATTAAGGTGTATTTACCTGTGTATATGTAGCGTCAGGTGTGTTATATTAAGGTGTATTTACCTGTGTATATGAAGCGTCCAGGTGTGTTAAATTAAGATGTATTTACCTGTGTATATAAAGCATCCAGGTGTGTTATATTAAGGTGTATTTACCTGGGAATATGTAGCGTCAGGTGTGTTATATTAAGGGTATATTTACCTGTGTATATGAAGCGTCAGGTGTGTTAAATTAAGGTGTATTTACCTGGGAATATGTAGCGTCAGGTGTGTTAAATTAAGGTGTATTTACCTGTGTATATGAAGCGTCCAGGTGTGTTAAATGAAGATCTATTTACCTGGGAATATGTAGCATCAGGTGTGTTATATTAAGATGTATTTACCTGGGAATATGTAGCGTCAGGTGTGTTAAATTAAGATGTATTTACCTGTGTATATGAAGCGTCCAGGTGTGTTATATTAAGGTGTATTTACCTGTGTATATGAAGCGTCCAGGTGTGTTATATTATGGTGTATTTACCTGGGAATATGTAGCGTCAGGTGTGTTAAATTAAGGTGTATTTACCTGGGAATATGTAGCGTCAGGTGTGTTAAATTAAGGTGTATTTACCTGGGAATATGTAGCGTCAGGTGTGTTAAATTAAGGTGTATTTACCTGTGTATATGAAGCGTCCAGGTGTGTTATATTATGGTGTATTTACCTGGGAATATGAAGCGTCAGGTGTGTTAAATTAAGATGTATTTACCTGTGTATATGTAGCGTCAGGTGTGTTATATTAAGGTGTATTTACCTGTGTATATGAAGCGTCCAGGTGTGTTAAATTAAGATGTATTTACCTGTGTATATGAAGCGTCCAGGTGTGTTAAATTAAGATGTATTTACCTGGGAATATGTAGCGTCAGGTGTGTTATATTATGGTGTATTTACCTGGGAATATGTAGCGTCCAGGTGTGTTATATTAAGATGTATTTACCTGTGTATATGAAGCGTCCAGGTGTGTTAAATTAAGGTGTATTTACCTGTGTATATGTAGCGTCCAGGTGTGTTAAATTAAGATGTATTTACCTGTGTATATGAGCGTCCAGGTGTGTTATATTAAGGTGTATTTACCCGGAATATGTAGCATCAGGTGTGTTATATTAAGATGTATTTACCTGGGAATATGTAGCGTCAGGTGTGTTAAATTAAGGTGTATTTACCTGGGAATATGTAGCGTCAGGTGTGTTAAATTAAGGTGTATTTACCTGTGTATATGTAGCGTCAGGTGTGTTATATTAAGATGTATTTACCTGTGTATATGAAGCGTCCAGGTGTGTTATATTGAGGTGTATTTACCTGGGAATATGTAGCGTCAGGTGTGTTATATT
>NW_027033256.1:0-5934 GCF_034236695.1 Oncorhynchus nerka | reverse complement strand
CCAATACATACTGTACACACAGCCTACACACCAATACATACTGTACACACAGCCATACACCAATACATATACACACTGCTACACACATACCTACACAGCTCACACCAATACATACTGTACACACAGCCTACACACCAATACATACTGTACACACAGCCTACACACCAATACATACTGTACACTGTACACAGCCTACACACCAATACATACTGTACACAGCAGCCTACACACCAATACATACTGTACACACAGCCTACACACCAATACATACTGTACACACAGCCTACACACCAATACATACTGTACACACAGCCTACACACCAATACATACTGTACACACAGCCTACACACCAATACATACTGTACACAGCCTACACACCAATACATACTGTACACACAGCCTACACACCAATACATACTGTACACACAGCCTACACACCAATACATACTGTACACACAGCCTACACACCAATACATACTGTACACAGCCTACACACCAATACATACTGTACACAGCCTACACACCAATACATACTGTACACACAGCCTACACACCAATACATACTCGTACACAATAGCCTACACACCAATACATACTGTACACACAGCTCTACACACCCAATACATACTGTACACACAGCCTACACACCAATACATACTGTACACACAGCCTACACACCAATACATACTGTACACACAGCCTACACACCAATACATACTGTACACACAGCCTACACACCAATACATACTGTACACACAGCCTACACACCAATACATACTGTACACACAGCCTACACACCAATACATACTGTACACAGCCTACACACCAATACATACTGTACACACAGCCTACACACCAATACATACTGTACACACAGCCTACACACCAATACATACTGTACACACAGCCTACACACCAATACATACTGACAACAGTACACACAGCCTACACACCAATACATACTGTACACACAGCCTACACACCAATACATACTGTCCACACAGCCTACACACCAATACATACTGTACACACAGCCTACACACCAATACATACTGTACACACAGCCTACACACCAATACATACTGTACACACAGCCTACACACCAATACATACTGTACACACAGCCTACACACCAATACATACTGTACACACAGCCTACACACCAATACATACTGTACACACAGCCTACACACCAATACATACTGTACACACAGCCTACACACCAATACCTACTGTACACACACAACCTACACATCAATACATACTGTACACACACAACCTACACATCAATACATACTGTACACACAGCCTACACACCAATACCTACTGTACACAGCCTACACACCAATACCTACTGTACACACAGCCTACACACCAATACCTACTGTACACAACCTACACACCAATACATACTGTACACACAGCCTACACACCAATACCTACTGTACACAGCCTACACACCAATACATACTGTACACACAGCCTACACACCAATACATACTGTACACACAGCC
Source organism: Oncorhynchus nerka (assembly GCF_034236695.1). Taxonomy (NCBI): domain Eukaryota; kingdom Metazoa; phylum Chordata; class Actinopteri; order Salmoniformes; family Salmonidae; genus Oncorhynchus; species Oncorhynchus nerka. Next base: position 4,419 of record NW_027033256.1, on the reverse strand, counting down.
TACACACCAATACATACTGTACACACAGCCTACACACCAATACCTACTGTACACACAGCCTACACACCAATACATACTGTACACACAGCCTACACACCAATACATACTGTACACACAGCCTACACACCAATACATACTGTACACACAGCCTACACACCAATACATACTGTACACACAGCCTACACACCAATACATACTGTACACACAGCCTACACACCAATACATACTGTACACAGCCTACACACCAATACATACTGTACACACAGCCTACACACCAATACATACTGTCCACACAGCCTACACACCAATACATACTGTACACACAGCCTACACACCAATACATACTGTACACACAGCCTACACACCAATACATACTGTACACACAGCCTACACACCAATACATACTGTACACACAGCCTACACACCAATACATACTGTACACACAGCCTACACACCAATACATACTGTACACACAGCCTACACACCAATACATACTGTACACACAGCCTACACACCAATACCTACTGTACACACACAACCTACACATCAATACATACTGTACACACACAACCTACACATCAATACATACTGTACACACAGCCTACACACCAATACCTACTGTACACAGCCTACACACCAATACCTACTGTACACACAGCCTACACACCAATACCTACTGTACACAACCTACACACCAATACATACTGTACACACAGCCTACACACCACATACCCACACAGCCTACTGTACACAGCCTACACACCAATACATACTGTACACACAGCCTACACACCACTAACATATACTGTACACACAGCCTACACACCAATACATACTGTACACACAGCCTACACACCAATACATACTGTACACAGCCTCATTAATAACACCAATACATACATACTGTACACACAGCCTACACACCAATACATACTGTCCATTAATAGCCTACTAACTAATACATACCAAAATAATAGCCTATGGTACTAATATAAAGACACTGTACAATAATAGCCTACACACCACAATACATACTGTACACAGCCTACATCAATACATACTGTACACACAGCCTACTATACATCTAATACATACTGTCCATATTAACAGCCCACACATCATCATATACTGTAATAATAGCCTATTAACACCAATATACATACTGTACACACAGCCTACACACCAATACCTACTGCAATAATAATAGCCTATTATCTCAATTCAATACATACTGTCCACACAGCCCACACATCAATACATACTGTACACACAGCCTACACACCAATACATACTGTCCACACAGCCTAATACTGACCATCAATCACTGTATATATAGTCATGACCAATATATATGGTCCATAATAGCCTACATGACTCAACACACACTGTACACACAGCCTAATAATTAACCAATACATATTGTACATAATATACTTACAATAATTATCACATACTTTGTATATTAATAGCCAATAATAACTAATACATACTCACACAGCTCTGACATCTAATACTTTACTGCACACAGCCTGGCTAATAATTCAATACATACTGTACACACAGCCTACACATCAATACATACTGTACACAGCCTACACACCAATACATACTGTCCACACAGCCTACACACCAATACATACTGTACACACAGCCTACACATCAAATACATACTGTACACACAGCCCACACACCAATACATACTGTCCACACAGCCCACACATCAATCATACTGTACACACAGCCTACACACCAATACATACTGTCCACAGCCTACACACCAATACCCACTGTACACACAGCCTACACACCTAATACCCAGTCAGCCTACATCTCTGTCCACACAGCCCACATCATCAATACATACTGTACACACAGCCTACACACATCACACTGTACACAGCCTACACACCAATACACTACTGTACACACAGCCTACACACCAATACATACTGTACACACAGCCTACACACCAATACATACTGTACACACAGCCTACACACCAATACCTACTGTACACAGCCTACACACCAATACATACTGTACACACAGCCTACACACCAATACATACTGTACACACAGCCTACACACCAATACATACTGTACACACAGCCTACACACCAATACATACTGTACACACAGCCTACACACCAATACATACTGTACACACAGCCTACACACCAATACATACTGTACACACAGCCTACACACCAATACATACTACTGTACACACAGCCTACACACCAATACATACTGTACACACAGCCTACACACCAATACATACTGTACACACAGCCTACACACCAATACATACTGTCCACACAGCCTACACACCAATACATACTGTACACACAGCCTACACACCAATACATACTGTACACACAGCCTACACACCAATACATACTGTACACACAGCCTACATCAATACATACTGTACACACAGCCTGCATACACTAATGTACATACTTACACACAGCCTACACACCAATACATACTGTACACACAGCCCACATACCCAATACATACATACTGTACACACAGCCTACACACCAATACATACTGTACACACAGGAAATACATACACCAATGGTTACATACTGTACACACAGCCTACACACCAATACATACATACTGTACACACACAGCCCATACACTAATACACATACTGTACACAGCCCATGCACAGTTCAAATACATACTGGGTACACACAGCCTACACACTAATACATACTGTCCACACAGCCTACACACCAATACATACTGTGTGTAAGCACACAGCCTACACACAAATACATACTTGCACACACAGCCTACACACCCAATACATACTGTACACACAGTCACACACCTTAACACATACTGCACACACAGCTCACACACCAATACATGTCTGTACACACAGCCCACACACCAATACATACTGTACACACAGCCTACACACCAATACATACTGTACACACAGCCTACACACCAATACATACTGTACACACAGCCTACACACCAATACATACTGTACACAGCTCACATACATACTGTACACCAGCCTACACACCAATACATACTGTACACACAGCCTACACACCAATACATACTGCATACACACAGCCTACACACTCAATACATACTGTACACACAGCCTACACACCAATACATACTGTACACACAGCCTACACACCAATACATACTGTACACACAGCCTACACACCAATACATACTGTACACACAGCCTACACACCAATACATACTGTACACACAGCCTACACATCAATACATACTGTACACACAGCCTACACACCAATACATACTGTCCACACAGCCTACACACCAATACATACTGTACACACAGCCTACACACCAATACATACTGTACACACAGCCTACACACCAATACATACTGTACACACAGCCTACACACCAATACATACTGTACACACAGCCTACACACCAATACATGTCAAAGCACACAGCCTACACACCAATACATACTGTCCACACAGCCTACACACCAATAAAGTACAATTAAAAAAAATACAGCCTACACACTAATACACATACTGTACACACAGCCCACACCAATACACATACTGTACACACAGCCTACACATCACATACTGTACACACAGCCCACACCAATACATACTGTACACACCTACACATCATTTACATACTGCACACACAGCCTACACACCAATACATACTGTCCACACAGCCTACACACCAATACATACTGTACACACAGCCTACACACCAATACATACTGTACACACAGCCTACACACCAATACATACTGTACACACAGCCTACACACCAATACATACTGTACACACAGCCTACACATCAATATACTGTCCACACAGCCTACACACAATACATACTGTCCACACAGCCTACACACCAATACATACTGTACACACAGCCTACACAATTCAATACATACTGTCCACACAGCCTACATTGACCAATACATACTGTACACACAGCCTACACACCAATACATACTGTACACAGCCTACACCAATACATACTGCAATAATAATAGCCTACACCCAATACATACTGTACACACAGCCTATAATAATCAATACACACTGCACAGCACATTTATACCACCAATACATACTGCCACACAGCCTACACACCAATACTCTACTGTACACACACAACCTACATCAATACATACTGTACACACACAACTCATACACATCAATACATACTGTACACACAGCCTACACACCAATACATACTGTACACACAGCCTACACACCAATACATACTGTACACACAGCCTACACACCAATACATACTGTACACACAGCCTACACACCAATACATACTGTACACACAGCCTACACACCAATACATACTGTACACACAGCCTACACACCAATACATACTGTACACAGCCTACACACCAATACTATC
>NW_027033255.1:0-5934 GCF_034236695.1 Oncorhynchus nerka | reverse complement strand
TGAGTCACCCACCTGGGCCCTTGTACCACCCACCTGAGAGCCTGAGTGCACCCACCTGGGCCCATGTACCACCCACCTGAGAGCCTGAGTCACCCACCTGGGCCCTTGTACCACCCACATCGAGAGCCTGAGTCACCCACCTGGGCCCATGTACCACCCACCTGAGAGCCTGAGTCACCCACCTGGGCCCATGTACCACCCACCTGAGAGCCTGAGTCACCCACCTGGGCCCATGTACCACCCACCTGAGAGCCTGAGTCACCCACCTGGGCCCCCATGTACCACCCACCTGAGAGCCTGAGTCACCCACCTGAGAGCCTGAGTCACCCACCTGGGCCCATGTAGCCACCCACACCTGAGAGCCTGAGTCACCCACCTGGGCCCTTGTACCACCCACATGAGAGCCTGAGTCACCCACCTGGGCCCATGTACCACCCACATGAGAGCCTGAGTCACCCACCTGGGCCCTTGTACCACCCACCTGAGAGCCTGAGTCACCCACCTGGGCCCTTGTACCACCCACATGAGAGCCTGAGTCACCCACCTGGGCCCATGTACCACCCACATGAGAGCCTGAGTCACCCACCTGGGCCCTTGTACCACCCACCTGAGAGCCTGAGTCACCCACCTGGGCCCATGTACCACCCACATGAGAGCCTGAGTCACCCACCTGGGCCCTTGTACCACCCACCTGAGAGCCTGAGTCACCCACCTGGGCCCTTGTACCACCCACATGAGAGCCTGAGTCACCCACCTGGGCCCATGTACCACCCACCTGAGAGCCTGAGTCACCCACCTGGGCCCTTGTACCACCCACCTGAGAGCCTGAGTCACCCACCTGGGCCCTTGTACCACCCACCTGAGAGCCTGAGTCACCCACCTGGGCCCTTGTACCACCCACCTGAGAGCCTGAGTCACCCACCTGGGCCCATGTACCACCCACCTGAGAGCCTGAGTCACCCACCTGGGCCCTTGTACCACCCACCTGAGAGCCTGAGTCACCCACCTGGGCCCATGTACCACCCACCTGAGAGCCTGAGTCACCCACCTGGGCCCATGTACCACCCACCTGAGAGCCTGAGTCACCCACCTGGGCCCATGTACCACCCACCTGAGAGCCTGAGTCACCCACCTGGGCCCATGTACCACCCACCTGAGAGCCTGAGTCACCCACCTGGGCCCATGTACCACCCACCTGAGAGCCTGAGTCACCCACCTGCGCCCATGTACCACCCACCTGAGAGCCTGAGTCACCCACCTGGGCCTCCATGTACCACCCACCTGAGAGCCTGAGCTCCACCTGGGCCCTGTACCACCCATGAGAGCCTGAGTCACCCACCTGGGCCCTTGTACCACCCACCTGAGAGCCTGGAGTCACCCACCTGGGCCCTTGTACCACCCACATGAGAGCCTGAGTCACCCACCTGGGCCCTTGTACCACCCACCTGAGAGCCTGAGTCACCCACCTGGGCCCTTGTACCACCCACCTGAGAGCCTGAGTCACCCACCTGGGCCCTTGTACCACCCACCTGAGAGCCTGGAGTCACCCACCTGGGCCCTTGTACCACCCACATGAGAGCCTGAGTCACCCACCTGGGCCCTTGTACCACCCACTTGAGAGCCTGAGTCACCCACCTGGGCCCTTGTACCACCCACATGAGAGCCTGAGTCACCCACCTGGGCCCATGTACCACCCACATGAGAGCCTGAGTCACCCACCTGGGCCCATGTACCACCCACCTGAGAGCCAGAGTCACCCACCTGGGCCCATGTACCACCCACCTGAGAGCCTGAGTCACCCACCTGGGCCCATTGTACCACCCACCTGAGAGCCTGAGTCACCCACCTGGGCCCTTGTACCACCCACCTGAGAGCCTGGAGTCACCCACCTGGGCCCATGTACCACCCACCTGAGAGCCTGAGTCACCCACCTGGAGAGCCTGAGTCACCCACCTGGGCCCTTGTACCACCCACTTGAGAGCCTGAGTCACCCACCTGGGCCCATGTACCACCCACCTGAGAGCCTGAGTCACCCACCTGGGCCCTTGTACCACCCACCTGAGAGCCTGAGTCACCCACCTGGGCCCATGTACCACCCACATGAGAGCCTGAGTCACCCACCTGGGCCCTTGTACCACCCACCTGAGAGCCTGAGTCACCCACCTGGGCCCTTGTACCACCCACATGAGAGCCTGAGTCACCCACCTGGGCCCATGTACCACCCACCTGAGAGCCTGAGTCACCCACCTGGGCCCATGTACCACCCACATGAGAGCCGGAGTCACCCACCTGGGCCCTTGTACCACCCACCTGAGAGCCTGAGTCACCCACCTGGGCCCTTGTACCACCCACCTGAGAGCCTGAGTCACCCACCTGGGCCCATGTACCACCCACCTGAGAGCCTGAGTCACCCACCTGAGAGCCTGAGTCACCCACCTGGGCCCTTGTACCACCCACTTGAGGGCCTGAGTCACCCACCTGGGCCCATGTATCACCCACATGAGAGCCTGAGTCACCCACCTGGGCCCTTGTACCACCCACATGAGAGCCTGAGTCACCCACCTGAGCCCATGTACCACCCACATGAGAGCCGGAGTCACCCACCTGGGCCCTTGTACCACCCACCTGAGAGCCTGAGTCACCCACCTGGGCCCTTGTACCACCCACATGAGAGCCTGAGTCACCCACCTGGGCCCTTGTACCACCCACTTGAGAGCCTGAGTCACCCACCTGGGCCCTTGTACCACCCACCTGAGAGACTGAGTCACCCACCTGGGCCCTTGTACCACCCACCTGAGAGCCTGAGTCACCCACCTGGGCCCTTGTACCACCCACATGAGAGCCTGAGTCACCCACCTGGGCCCTTGTACCACCCACTTGAGAGCCTGAGTCACCCACCTGGGCCCTTGTACCACCCACATGAGAGCCTGAGTCACCCACCTGGGCCCATGTACCACCCACCTGAGAGCCTGAGTCACCCACCTGGGCCCTTGTACCACCCACCTGAGAGCCTGAGTCACCCACCTGGGCCCTATGTACCACCCACCTGAGAGCCTGAGTCACCCACCTGGGCCCTTGTACCACCCACCTGAGAGCCTGAGTCACCCACCTGGGCCCATGTACCACCCACCTGAGAGCCTGAGTCACCCACCTGAGATCCTGAGTCACCCACCTGGGCCCTTGTACCACCCACTTGAGGGCCTGAGTCACCCACCTGGGCCCATGTACCACCCACATGAGAGCCGGAGTCACCCACCTGGGCCCTTGTACCACCCACATGAGAGCCTGAGTCACCCACCTGGGCCCATGTACCACCCACCTGAGAGCCTGAGTCACCCACCTGGGCCCTTGTACCACACACCTGAGGGCCTGAGTCACCCACTTGGGCCCATGTACCACCCACATGAGAGCCTGAGTCACCCACCTGGGCCCATGTACCACCCACCTGAGAGCCTGAGTCACCCACCTGGGCCCATGTACCACCCACCTGAGAGCCTGAGTCACCCACCTGGGCCCTTGTACCACCCACCTGAGAGCCTGAGTCACCCACCTGGGCCCTTGTACCCCCCACCTGAGAGCCTGAGTCACCCACCTGGGCCCATATACCACCCACCTGAGAGCCTGAGTCACCCACCTGAGAGCCTGAGTCACCCACCTGGGCCCTTGTACCACCCACTTGAGGGCCTGAGTCACCCACCTGGGCCCATGTATCACCCACATGAGTGCCTGAGTCACCCACCTGGGCCCTTGTACCACCCACATGAGAGCCTGAGTCACCCACCTGGGCCCATGTACCACCCACATGAGAGCCGGAGTCACCCACCTGGGCCCTTGTACCACCCACCTGAGAGCCTGAGTCACCCACCTGGGCCCTTGTACCACCCACCTGAGAGCCTGAGTCACCCACCTGGGCCCTTGTACCACCCACTTGAGAGCCTGAGTCACCCACCTGGGCCCTTGTACCACCCACCTGAGAGACTGAGTCACCCACCTGGGCCCTTGTACCACCCACCTGAGAGCCTGAGTCACCCACCTGGGCCCTTGTACCACCCACATGAGAGCCTGAGTCACCCACCTGGGCCCTTGTACCTCCCACTTGAGAGCCTGAGTTACCCACCTGGGCCCTTGTACCACCCACCTGAGAGACTGAGTCACCCACCTGGGCCCTTGTACCACCCACCTGAGAACCTGAGTCACCCACCTGGGCCCTTGTACCACCCACATGAGAGCCTGAGTCACCCACCTGGGCCCTTGTACCACCCACCTGAGAGCCTGAGTCACCCACCTGGGCCCTTGTACCACCCACCTGAGCGACTGAGTCACCCACCTGGGCCCATGTACCACCCACCTGAGAGCCTGAGTCACCCACCTGGGCCCTTGTACCACACACCTGAGGGCCTGAGTCACCCACTTGGGCCCATGTACCACCCACATGAGAGCCTGAGTCACCCACCTGGGCCCTTGTACCACCCACATGAGAGCCTGAGTCACCCACCTGGGCCCATGTACCACCCACATGAGAGCCTGAGTCACCCACCTGGGCCCTTGTACCACCCACCTGAGAGCCTGAGTCACCCACCTGGGCCCATGTACCACCCACATGAGAGCCTGAGTCACCCACCTGGGCCCATGTACCACCCACCTGAGAGCCAGAGTCACCCACCTGGGCCCATGTACCACCCACCTGAGAGCCTGAGTCACCCACCTGGGCCCATGTACCACCCACCTGAGAGCCTGAGTCACCCACCTGGGCCCATGTACCACCCACCTGAGAGCCTGAGTCACCCACCTGGGCCCATATACCACCCACCTGAGAGCCTGAGTCACCCACCTGAGATCCTGAGTCACCCACCTGGGCCCTTGTACCACCCACTTGAGGGCCTGAGTCACCCACCTGGGCCCATGTATCACCCACATGAGAGCCTGAGTCACCCACCTGGGCCCTTGTACCACCCACATGAGAGCCTGAGTCACCCACCTGGGCCCATGTACCACCCACATGAGAGCCGGAGTCACCCACCTGGGCCCTTGTACCACCCACCTGAGAGCCTGAGTCACCCACCTGGGCCCTTGTACCACCCACATGAGAGCCTGAGTCACCCACCTGGGCCCATATACCACCCACCTGAGAGCCTGAGTCACCCACCTGGGCCCTTGTACCACCCACATGAGAGCCTGAGTCACCCACCTGGGCCCATGTACCACCCACATGAGAGCCTGAGTCACCCACCTGGGCCCTTGTACCACCCACCTGAGAGCCTGAGTCACCCACCTGGGCCCATGTACCACCCACCTGAGAGCCTGAGTCACCCACCTGGGCCCTTGTACCACCCACATGAGAGCCTGAGTCACCCACCTGGGCCCTTGTACCACCCACCTGAGAGCCTGAGTCACCCACCTGGGCCCATGTACCACCCACCTGAGAGCCTGAGTCACCCACCTGGGCCCATATACCACCCACCTGAGAGCCTGAGTCACCCACCTGGGCCCTTGTACCACCCACCTGAGAGCCTGAGTCACCCACCTGGGCCCATGTACCACCCACCTGAGAGCCTGAGTCACCCACCTGGGCCCATATACCACCCACCTGAGAGCCTGAGTCACCCACCTGGGCCCTTGTACCACCCACTTGGAGAGCCTGAGTCACCCACCTGGGCCCATGTACCACCCACATGAGAGCCTGAGTCACCCACCTGGGCCCTTGTACCACCCACACTGAGAGCCTGAGTCACCCACCTGAGCCCATTGTACCACCCACATGAGAGCCTGAGTCACCCACCTGGGCCCTTGTACCACCCACCTGAGAGCCTGAGTCACCCACCTGGGCCCTTGTACCACCCACATGAGAGCCTGAGTCACCCACCTGGGCCCTTGTACCACCCACTTGAGAGCCTGAGTCACCCACCTGGGCCCTTGTACCACCCACCTGAGAGA
>NW_027033254.1:0-5931 GCF_034236695.1 Oncorhynchus nerka | reverse complement strand
CGGTCCTAGACCTAAGGAGATACGGTGCCCTGCATGTGTTTGACCAAGAAAAACTCGAGGAAATGACAAGACTCTAGACACCGTGTGGAAGCTGTAGGTACTGCAACCTCACTCAATTAATTGTGGTTCACATTTATCAATGGGTTCAAGTAGCGCATGGATATATTTTCCCATTTTCAGTGATCAGTTTTTCCTGTGCTTTTCGATGTAAATGCCGTTCTGGTAAAGCCACAGCAGTGATTTAACCAGTTTTATAAACGTCTGAGTGTTTTCTATCCACACAGACTAAGCAAATGCATATACTATATTCCTGGCATGAGTAGCAGGGCGCTGAAATGTTGCGCGATTTTTAACAGAATGTTCAAAAAAGTAGAGGGTCGACTTAAGAGGTTAATATAATGTTGCGCTGACGAACATTGCACTACATTTTTGCCCTTTTAAGGCCATTCAAAAAGCTAACAAACATTAGAAAACTTCAGGTCTACTTCCTTGAAAATTTTGCTGCACTTTTGATGCACGCCATGTTCAGTTGGATGAGAGCACGAATGGCCAGCGATCAAGCGTCAGGGTCAATTATACCACAAGTCTCTGTGGCGCAATTGGTTAGCGCGTTAGACTGTTAAACTAAAGGTTGGTGGTTGAGCCCACCCAGAGGCGTAGTTCTCGGTTATTTGGGCTCCATGATGTGGATGTGACATCCTGAACCTGTAATGAGATTCCTGTTATTTTACCCTGCTGATGGTCAAACCATTGGAACAAAGTGTTGTTGTTTCGAAACTCCATGTTCAGTTGGATGAGAGCCTGAATTGCCCAGCGATCAAGCGTCAGGTCAATCACACCTGAAGTCTCTGTGGCGCAATTGGTTAGCGAGTTAGACTGTTAATCTAAGGTTGGTGTTTGAGCCCCACCCAGAGGCGACAGTTCTCAATTTGTTGTGCTCCATGATGTGGATGTGACGCCTGAACCTGTAATGAGATTCCTGTTATTTTACCTGCTGATGGTCAAACCATTGGAAAAAGTGTTGTTGTTTCGAAACTCCATGTTCAGTTGGATGAGAGCACGAATGGCCAGTGATCAGCGTCAGGGTCAATCACACCACAAGTCTCTGTGGCGCAATTGTTTAGCGCGTTAGACTGTTAATCTAAAGGTTGGTGGTTTGAGCCCACCCAGGGACGACAGTTCTCAGTTTGTTTTGCTCCATGATGTGGATATGACAAGTCTCTGTGATGGAATAGGTTGGCGCGTTAGACTGTTAATTTAAAAGTTGGTGATTTGAGCCCACCCAGGGATGCTGTCTTTCTGTTCCCAGTGATATGGAAGACATTCCTGGCCTTACAGTAAGCCTGCTTTTGACCTGCTGTGTTTCCTGTTGTCACATGTGATTGGTGTGTTGTTGAACCTGAAAGATAACAAGTTACTATACCTACTGGTAAAATGGCTGTCAATTTGTCTTGATCTTCTGTTACTCAATAGCTTGATCATTCTGTGTTCTCCAAGGAACATATAATTTATTCTTATTAATCTGGCTGGTATGACAACATAAATGATGTCAATCTTACATGAAAAACCTTAGCATTTATATTTATCTCGCGAGAAGGACAATGTTGGTCCAGTGTGTTTGTGTGTATATGTACGCCATACGCCTATGAAAGTGACTATTACTTCATCATTCTTCCGAGTCAGGGTCCTCTAATTATTTTGAATGGGCTTACATTATATATTACGTTTGTAAAAAAAGTACAAAGAATGAAGATATATTTCAGAATATATTTATCATGTTTACTTACTCCTGCCAGATGCCTTTTAACCTGTTGCTTTCTACTCGACGCTTGCGTCCCAACCAGAGCTCTGGAAATGCAAATGCGCTACGCTAAATGCTAATAAAACTCAAAAGTTCATTAAAATACACATGCAGGGTATCGAATTAAAGCTACACTCGTTGTGAATCCAGGCAACAAGTCAGATTTTTAAAATGCTTTTCGGCGAAAGCATGAGAAGCTATTATCTGATAGCATGTAACACCCCAAAAGACCCACAGGACGTAAACAAAATAATTAGCATTTCGGGCGTTACACAAACCGCACAATAAAATAGAAAACATTCATTACCTTTCACCATCTTCTTTGTTGGCACTCCTAGATGTCCCATAAACACTATTTGGTCTATTTATTAAATCGGTCCATATAAAGCCTAGATATCGTTATATGCAGACTGTGTGATAAACAGAAAAAAACATCGTTTCAAAACGTAACGTAATTTTTAAATTCAAAAGTCGACGATAAACTTTCACAAAACGCCCGAAATCGTTTGTAATGCAACTTTAGGTATTAGTAAACGTTAATAAGCGATAAAATTCATCAGGAGCGATGTAAAGATCATTAGCTGTCCGTCTGGAAATGTCCGGCTAGAAACTCAACGAAAATATCGGTCCTAGACCTAAGGAGATACGGTGCCCACCATGTGTTTGACCAAGAAAAACTTCGAAGGGAAATGACAAGACTCTAGACACCGTGGAAGCTACTAGGTACTGCAACCTCACTCAATTAATTGTGGTTCACATTTATCAATGGGTTCAAGTAGCGCATGGATATATTTTATTTTCAGTGATCAGTTTTTCCTGTGCTTTTCGATGTAAATGCCCGTTCTGCAAAGCCACAGCAGTGATTTAACCAGTTTTATAAACGTCACAGAGTGTTTTCTATCCACACAGACTAAGCAAATGCATATACTATATTCCTGGCATGAGTAGCAGGGCGCTGAAATGTTGCGATTTTTAACAGAATGTTCAAAAAGTAGAGGGTCGACTTAAGAGGTTAATATAATGTTGCGCTGACTGAACATTTGCACTACATTTTTGCCCTTTTAAGGCCATTCAAAAAGCTAACAAACATTAGAAAACTTCAGGTCTACTTCCTTGAAAATTTTGCTGCACTTTTGATGCACGCCATGTTCAGTTGGATGAGAGCACGAATGGCCAGCGATCAAGCGTCAGGGTCAATTATACCACAAGTCTCTGTGGCGCAATTGGTTAGCGCGTTAGACTGTTAATCTAAAGGTTGGTGGTTTGAGCCCACCCAGAGACGACAGTTCTCAGTTTGTTGTGCTCCATGATGTGGATATGACATCCTGTAATGAGATTCCTGTTATTTTACCCTGCTGATGGTCAAACCATTGGAACAAAGTGTTGTTGTTTCGTAAACTCCATGTTCAGTTTGATGAGAGCACGAATGGCCAGCCAACAAGCGTCAGGGTCTATTACACCACAAGTCTCTGTGGCGCAATTGGTTAGCGCGTTAGACTGTTAATCTAAAGGTTGGTGGTTCGAACCGTTAATCTAAAGGTTGGTGGTTCGAGCCCACCCAGGGACGACAGTTCTCAGTTTGTTTTGCTCCATGATGTGGATATGACAAGTCTCTGTGATGGAATAGGTTGGCGCGTTAGACTGTTAATTTAAAAGTTGGTGATTTGAGCCCACCCAGGGATGCTGTCTTTCTGTTCCCAGTGATATGGAAGACATTCCTGGCCTTACAGTAAGCCTGCTTTTGACCTGCTGTGTTTCCTGTTGTCACATGTGATTGGTGTGTTGTTGAACCTGAAAGATAACAAGTTACTATACCTACTGGTAAAATGGCTGTCAATGGTCTCTGATCTTCTGTTACTCAATAGCTTGATCATTCTGTGTTCTCCAAGGAACATATAATTTATTCTTATTAATCTGGCTGGTATGACAACGTAAATGATGTCAATCTGGCATGAAAACCTTAGCATTTATATTTATCTCGAGAAGGACAATGTTGGTCCAGTGTGTTTGTGTGTATATGTACGCCTATACGCCATGAAAGTGACTAGCCACTTCATCATTCTTCCGGAGTCAGTCCCCTAATTATTTTGAATGGGCTTGGCGATTATATATTACGTTTGTGAAAATGCAGTTGTTTAAAATATATATTTATCAGAATATATTTGTGATTGCGGCTGAATTTACTCCTGACAGATGCCTTTTAATATAATGTTGCGCTGACGAACATTGCACTACATTTTTGCCCTTTTAAGGCCATTCAAAAAGCTAACAAACATTAGAAAACTACAGGTCTACTTCCTTGAAAATGTTGCTGCACTTTTGATGCACGTTAACACAACCATTGGAACAAAGTGTTGTTGTTTCGTAAACTCCATGTTCAGTTGGATGAGAGCACGAATGGCCAGTGATCAAGCGTCAGGGTCAATTACATCACAAGTCTCTGTGGCGCAATTGGTTAGCGCGTTAGACTGTTAATCTAAAGGTTGGTGGTTCGAGCCCACCCAGAGACGACAGTTCTCAGTTATTTGTGCTCCATGATGTGGATGTGACATCCTGAACCTGTAATGAGATTCCTGTTATTTTACCCTGCTGATGGTCAAACCATTGGAACAAAGTGTTGTTGTTTCGAAAACTCCATGTTCAGTTGGATGAGAGCACGAATGGCCAGCGATCAGCGTCAGGTCAATCACACCACAAGTCTCTGTGGCGCAATTGGTTAGCGAGTTAGACTGTTAATCTAAAGTTTGGTGGTTCGAGCCCACCCAGAGACGACAGTTCTCAGTTTGTTGTGCTCCATGATGTGGATGTGACATCCTGAACCTGTAATGAGATTCCTGTTATTTTACCCTGCTGATGGTCAAACCATTGGAAAAAAGTGTTGTTGTTTCAACAACTCCATGTTCAGTTGGATGAGAGCACGAATGGCCAGCGATCAAGCGTCAGGGTCAATCACACCACAAGTCTCTGTGGCGCAATTGGTTAGCGCGTTAGACTGTTAATCTAAAGGTTGGTGGTTCGAGCCCACCCAGGGACGACAGTTCTCAATTTGTTTTGCTCCATGATGTGGATATGACAAGTCTCTGTGATGGAATAGGTTGGCGCGTTAGACTGTTAATTTAAAAGTTGGTGATTTGAGCCCACCCAGGGATGCTGTCTTTCTGTTCCCAGTGATATGGAAGACATTCCTGGCCTTACAGTAAGCCTGCTTTTGACCTGCTGTGTTTCCTGTTGTCACATGTGATTGGTGTGTTGTTGAACCTGAAAGATAACAAGTTACTATACCTACTGGTAAAATGGCTGTCAATGGTCTCTGATCTTCTGTTACTCAATAGCTTGATCATTCTGTGTTCTCCAAGGAACATATAATTTATTCTTATTAATCTGGCTGGTATGACAACGTAAATGATGTCAATCTGGCATGAAAAACCTTAGCTTTTATATTTATCTCAGCGAGAAGGACAATGTTGGTCCAGTGTGTTTGTGTGTATATGTACGCCATACGCCATGAAAGTGACTAGCCACTTCATCATTCTTCCGGAGTCAGTCCCCTAATTATTTTGAATGGGCTTGGCGATTATATATTACGTTTGTGAAAAAAGCAGTTGTTTAAAATATATATTTCTCAGAATAACACATGCAGGGTATCGAATTAAAGCTACACTCGTTGTGAATCCAGGCAACAAGTCAGATTTTAAAATGCTTTTCGGCGAAAGCATGAGAAGCTATTATCTGATAGCATGTAACACCCAAAGACCCACAGGGGACGTAAACAAAATAATTAGCATTTCGGCGTTACACAAACCGCACAATAAAATAGAAAACATTCATTACCTTTCACCATCTTCTTTGTTGGCACTCCTAGATGTCCCATAAACACTATTTGGGTCTTTATTTCGATTAAATCGGTCCATATAAAGCCTAGATATCGTTATATGTAGACTGTGTGATAAACGAAAAAACATCGTTTCAAAACGTAACGTCATTTTTTTAAATTCAAAAAGTCGACGATAAACTTTCTGAAACACTTGAAATACGTTTGTAATGCAACTTTAGGTATTAGTAAACGTTAATAAGCGATAAAATTCATCAGGAGGCGATGTAAAGATCATTAGCTGTCCGTCTGGAAAAAT
>NW_027033253.1:0-5930 GCF_034236695.1 Oncorhynchus nerka | reverse complement strand
TGATTCAGAGCACCACTTAAGATATCTTAGTTCAGAATGTAGAACATGGCACAGATTGTGTCAGAACGTGGGTAGTTGTACTGTAAATGTATTGGATTTTAGCTTTGGTGGCTGATTTTCACTCAGGGCCCACCACCACAGGAGTAGGCCTCCCACACAGCGCTGCCTGGAAGTTGTGCCAGAGCGTGTGTGAGCGTGTGTGAGAGAGCGTTTGCATGTGTGTAGTTTTTGAATATCTTTTGGGGGAAATCAGTCTGTAAAAATGGGGATTCTTTGTATATTTCAGGTTTTCCCAAACTCGGTATTCGGACCCCAAGGGGTGCACATTTTGTTTTTTTGCCCTAGTACTACACAGCTGATTAAAATAATCAACTAATCATCAAACTTTGATCATTTGAATTAGCTGTGTAGCGTTAGGGCAAAAACCAAAACGTGGGGTTCCAAGGACCGAATTTGGAAAACGGTGGTGTATTTAGTTGAACAAATGTGTGTATTCACCCCATTTCATGTAAATAGTCATTCTATCATCACATCCTCATGCAAAGACTAGCCAATGGGCACGGACGTCAATTCAACATCTAATCCACATTGGTTCAATGTAATTCAATGTAACGTTGATTTAACCAATGTGTGCCCAGTGGGTATTGATTATATTTGACAACTCTGATACTGAATGGACTTGGTCACAGCACTGACCATCCTTCCCTTTCCATTATGTATTAGAATATATCCCTGGACAAAGGCCCAGATAGATTCTGAATCAACCCCATGTGGTTCTTAAATTGGAGGAAAGGGATATCATATCCAGTCATTTTCTTAGGCAAATAAAGCTTAATCATATGTCAGCATTTTGGTCAAACATACTGCCAGTCCAGGATTTAAAGTCTGACCCTGTGGATTAAGGGTCAGTGAAAAGCATTGAAAACATCCATGGCTTGTCACAGATTTTTGAGAATGAATACAACAGCTGTATCCACTGTCAGCCTCATTATACTGTATATACGTTTCATATGATGTAATCCACTAGTATGAAAGTGTTTTGGATTATAACATCCAAATGCTGTTTGATTGGAAATGTGTTTCATGGCAATACCTCGCGAGACTGCTGATCAATCTACATGTACAGTAAATGTTACAACCACCTTCAGATAGTATTCACATCCCGAGACATTTCCCACATTTTGTTGTGTTACCGCCTGCTTTTTAAATAGATGACATTTATATGTTGTGTCACTGGCCTACACACACAATACCACATAATGTCAAGGTGGAAATGCTGAAATGAAATGTCTGGAGTCAATAAGTATTCAACCCCTTTATTATGGCAAGCCTAAATAAGTTCAGGAATAAAAATGTGCTTAACAACTCACATAATAAGTTGCAATAATAGTGTTTAACGTGACTTTTGAATGACTACTTCATCGCTGTACCCCACACATACAATTATCAGTTTAGCAGTGAATTTCAAACACAGATTCAACCACAAAGACCAGGGAGGTTTTCCAATGCCTCGCAAAGAAGGGCACCTATTAGTAGATTTAAAAAAGCAGACATTGAATATCCCTTTGAACATGGTGAAGTTATTAATTACACTTTGGATGGTGTATCAATACACCCAGTCACTACAAAGATACTGGTGTTCTTCCTAACTCAGTTGCTGGAGAGGAAGGAAACCGCTCAGGGATTTGTCTTTGAGGCCAATAGTGAAACAGTTACAAAATGTAATGGCTGTGATAGGAGAAAACTGAGGATGGATCAACAACATTGTAGATAATAAATTAGCTAACATTTCTAAAAACATGCTTTCACTTTGCTATTATGTGTAGACAGGTGAGAAAAATACGATTTAATCCATTTTGAATTCAGGCTGTAACACAACAAAATGTGAAATAAGTGAAGAGGTATGAATACTTTCTGAAGGCACTATATCCACATTTTACTATGAACATAAAATTGTATTTCCAATGTATTGTATATGAAAAAACCTGTGGAGATGTCATGAAGAATGATGTATAGGCTATGTGTACCACTACTCTGAGAGACTAATGAGCATATTGAGCTCCTTTTCCATTCTCATTTCTACTCAATAGTGCAAAGTAGTGATCTAAGCCCACTCAGGTTCTCATACAGTACAGGAAAAACAACTTCCTGTGCTCTCTCTGAGTCTATTTCTCACCTCTGAGAGACCTGTTGATAATACGTATGTATGCCCAATGACTCAGAGTTCTCTAAGCCTGCCTGTGAAAGAGGAGCATTGACTGAACAAGGACATGTTTGTAGGACAGTGGGAGTGATTGAGTGAATCAAGCTGGAAGCCAGAGGCATTGTTCAGACTTGGAGATGTGTAGGAGGGCTGTGGGAGTGATCGAGTGAATCAAGCTGGAAGCCAGAGGCATTGTTCAGACTTGGAGATGTGTAGGAGGGCTGTGGGAGTGATCGAGTGAATCAAGCTGGAAGCCAGAGGCATTGTTCAGACTAGGAGATGTTAAGGATTTCTGTGGTGTGCAGGTGGTATGGGAGAGTGAAGAACCCAGAATAATTACCAGGACCTCAGGAACTTGCAGCATCACATGACGAGGCTGGCATTAGAGGGCATGTCTATATGACAGCTGGTTTGGACTATCTTATGGTTACACATATGACAGTAACATGTGCACTGGGAGTCAGGAAGCAAGTTCAGGGAGTGAGTGAGTGAGTGAATGAATAATTTAATTAATTAATTAATGCATGCATGCATGAATGAATGAATGAATGAATCACAGTACAAAACAAGAAACACAGACATGAAACAGAAACAATGAGGCCTGGGGGAAGGAACCAAAGGGAGTGACATATATAGGGCAGGCAATCAAGGAGATGATGGAGACCAGGTGAGTGTCATTATGCGCTGATGCGCATACCGATGGTGACAGGTGTGCGCCATAACAAGCAGCCTGGTGACCTAGAGGCCGAAGAGGGAGCACACGTGACAATGACTCCCCTGTTGATGTAAACATGGTAGACTAGAATTCATGATCTAAAAGGGCATCATTTTCATGATAAATTGATTATATTTGTTCTATTAGTGAAGCTGTAGATAATATATGAATGTTATTTTTTGTATTATTCAGGCATTGGACATTTGTGTTTATTTTCTTTCCAGATGTGCAATCAATGAGATCAATGGGCTTCTACATTCCCCATAATTCCTGTTGCACAGCTATCCACCAATTAATGTATTTGCTATCCACTGACCAAGATGAAGAGCACAGAGGGGATGTGTCACAGCAGGAGAGAAGTGTGAAGATGTGAAAAATTAAAAACCATGGTGCTAAGTACAAACCTTCTTTCCCTGAATAAAAGACAAGTAAAATGAAATCCACTTTATCGCTTGAGCATCTTGAGGATGTTGGATCCCATTGGTCTGAGGATCATGAGATGGAGTCAGTCGGCAGTAATGAGTCCTTTGAAAATGAACCTGACCAGGATGAAGGTCTACCTGTGGCGACAGGTTTGGTGGTAGAGATTTCTAATGTTTGCCCTGAGAATCCTATGAGAGATGGAAAAGTGGATCTATCCAGCCCATACAGTGCATTCGGAAAGTATTCTGATCCCTTCCCCTTTTCCACCTTTTGATACGTTACAGCCTTATTCTAAAATTGATACCATTTTTTTTTTTTACCCCTGTCTGGGATTTATTTAGAATCCAAGACACACTTAACCAGCATGGCTACCACAGCATCCTGCAGCGATACGCCATCCCATCTGGTTTGTGCTTAGTGGGACTATCATTTGTTTTTCAACAGGACAATGACCCAAAACACATCTCCAAGCTGTGTAAGGGTTATTTGATCAAAAAGGAGAGTGATGGAGTGCTGCATCTGATTTACATTTACATTTACATTTAAGTCATTTAGCAGACGCTCTTATCCAGAGCGACTTACAAATTGGTGCTTTCACCTTATGACATCCAGTGGAACAGCCACTTTACAATAGTGCATCTAGGTCTTTTAAGGGGGGGAGAAGGATTACTTTATCCTATCCTAGGTATTCCTTAAAGAGGTGGGGTTTCAGGTGTCTCCGGAAGGTGGTGATTGACTCCGCTGTCCTGGCGTCGTGAGGGAGTTTGTTCCACCATTGGGGGGCCAGAGCAGCGAACAGTTTTGACTGGGCTGAGCGGGAACTGTACTTCCTCAGTGGTAGGGAGGCGAGCAGGCCAGAGGTGGATGAACGCAGTGCCCTTGTTTGGGTGTAGGGCCTGATCAGAGCCTGGAGGTAGTGAGGTGCCGTTCCCCTCACAGCTCCGTAGGCAAGCACCATGGTCTTGTAGCGGATGCGAGCTTCAACTGGAAGCCAGTGGAGAGAGCGGAGGAGCGGGGTGACGTGAGAGAACTTGGGAAGGTTGAACACCAGACGGGCTGCGGCGTTCTGGATGAGTTGTAGGGGTTTAATGGCACAGGCAGGGAGCCCAGCCAACAGCGAGTTGCAGTAATCCAGACGGGAGATGACAAGTGCCTGGATTAGGACCTGCGCCGCTTCCTGTGTGAGGCAGGGTCGTACTCTGCGGATGTTGTAGAGCATGAACCTACAGGAACGGGCCACCGCCTTGATGTTATTTGAGAACGACAGGGTGTTGTCCAGGATCACGCCAAGGTTCTTAGCGCTCTGGGACGAGGACACAATGGAGTTGTCAACCGTGATGGCGAGATCATGGAACGGGCAGTCCTTCCCGGGAGGAAGAGCAGCTCCGTCTTGCCGAGGTTCAGCTTGAGGTGATGATCCGTCATCCACACTGATATGTCTGCCAGACATGCAGAGATGCGATTCGCCACCTGGTCGTCAGAAGGGGGAAAGGAGAAGATTAATTGTGTGTCGTCTGCATAGCAATGATAGGAGAGACCATGTGAGGTTATGACAGAGCCAAGTGACTTGGTGTATAGCGAGAATAGGAGAGGGCCTAGAACAGAGCCCTGGGGGACACCAGTGGTGAGAGCGCGTGGTGAGGAGACGGATTCTCGCCACGCCACCTGGTAGGAGCGACCTGTCAGGTAGGACGCAATCCAAGCGTGGGCCGCGCCGGAGATGCCCAACTCGGAGAGGGTGGAGAGGAGGATCTGATGGTTCACAGTATCGAAGGCAGCCGATAGGTCTAGAAGGATGAGAGCAGAGGAGAGAGAGTTAGCTTTAGCAGTGCGGAGCGCCTCCGTGATACAGAGAAGAGCAGTCTCAGTTGAATGACTAGTCTTGAAACCTGACTGATTTGGATCAAGAAGGTCATTCTGAGAGAGATAGCGGGAGAGCTGGCCAAGGACGGCACGTTCAAGAGTTTTGGAGAGAAAAGAAAGAAGGGATACTGGTCTGTAGTTGTTGACATCGGAGGGATCGAGTGTAGGTTTTTTCAGAAGGGGTGCAACTCTCGCTCTCTTGAAGACGGGAGGGACGTAGCCAGCGGTCAGGGATGAGTTGATGAGCGAGGTGAGGTAAGGGAGAAGGTCACCGGAGATGGTCTGGAGAAGAGAGGAGGGGATAGGGTCAAGCGGGCAGGTTGTTGGGCGGCCGGCCGTCACAAGACGTGAGATGTCATCTGGAGAGAGAGGGGAGAAAGAGGTCAGAGCACAGGGTAGGGCAGTGTGAGCAGAACCAGCGGTGTCGTTTGACTTAGCAAACGAGGATCGGATGTCGTCGACCTTCTTTTCAAAATGGTTGACGAAGTCATCTGCAGAGAGGGAGGAGGGGGAGGGGGAGGAGGATTCAAGAGGGAGGAGAAGGTGGCAAAGAGCTTCCTAGGGTTAGAGGCAGATGCTTGGAATTTAGAGTGGTAGAAAGTGGCTTTAGCAGCAGAGACAGAGGAGGAAAATGTAGAGAGGAGGGAGTGAAAGGATGCCAGGTCTGCAGGGAGGCGAAGTTTTCCTCCATTTCCGCTCGGCTGCCCGGAGCCCTGTTCTCCACCT